>NC_084480.1:7512500-7700000 GCF_030035675.1 Rhineura floridana | reverse complement strand
AGAACATGGACAGTCGCTGCCAGTCGCTGTAGACAGTGCTGATGCTGAACCAGATGGACCAATGGCCTAACTCAGTATAAAGCAGCTCCCTGTTTAAATCACCCTTCATTCAGAACCATAAGGACTAGAATCTTACTTTATTTTTAGGGAAACTGTTGCACATGCAGAAGGGCCCAGGTTCAGTCCTCAGCGGCATCTCCAGGTAGGGCTGAGAGACACCCCTGCCTGAAGCCCTGAGAGCCGCTGCCAGTGCAGACAGCACTGGGCTAGAGAGCACCCATGGGTCTGCATCCAACATTCCTGGGTAAATGAAGCGGATCCTCGCATCTGGTCCAATCCTGCCTCAGGCCAGGGCTCGGAGTCTTAGTTTGCCTTAGCCACCCTGCTTCATCCGCCCGTGCTGGGAGCTGCACAGCAGGAGTTGGGCCCATCTGTTCTCCTGGTACCTTTCAGTAGTTTTCAGGTTCCCTTAAGGACATAAGAACATCTAGTTCCTCACCCCAACCGTAATAGGAAGCCTGCAAGCAGGACCCTTCAGGGAGGAAGGGCGGGATATCAGTTTAATAGATAAATAAAATAAATAAGCACAACTGGCCTTCAGAGGCATATTGCCTCCAAATGTTAATGCAGCTTCAAATAGCATTTGCCTTTTTTGCAGCCACATCACACTGTTGGCTCATATTCAGTTTGTGATCAACAACAATCCCAAGATCCTTCTTGCATGTAGTATTGCTGAGCCAAGTATCCCCCATCTTAATAACTGCATTTAGTTTCTTTTTCCTAGGTGTAGAACTTTACACTTATCCCTGTTAAATTTCATTCTGCTGTTTTTAGCCCAATGCTCCAGCCTATTAAGATCCCTTTGAATTTTGTTTCTGTCTTCCAGGGAATTAGGTATTCCTCCAAATTTTGCATCATCTACAAGTTTGATAAGCATTCCCTGCCCCTCCTCATCCAAGTCATTAATAAAAATGTTGAAGAGCACTGGGTCCAAGACAAAGCCCTATAGTAGCCCGCTAGTTACCCCCCCAGGTTGAGAAGAAACCATTGATTAGCACTCTGAATATGATTGTGTAGCCAACTGTGGATCCACCCAATAGCTGTTCCATCCAGTCCACATTCAGCTAGCTTGCTAATCAGAATATCATGTGGCATTTTGTCAAAAGCTTTGCTAAAGTTGAAATATATTGTGTCCACAGCATTCCCACAGTCTATCAGGGAGGTTTGTTGTTGTTGTTATGTGCCTTCAAGTCGATTATAACTTATAGCGACCCTATGAATCAGTGACCTCCAAGAGCATCTGTCATGAACCACCCTGTTCACATCTTGTAAGTTCAGGTGTGTGGCTTCCTGTATGGAATCCATCCATCTCTTGTTTGGCCTTCCTCTTTTTCTACTCCCTTCTGTTTTTGCCAGCATTATTGTCTTTTCTAGTGAATCATGTCTTCTCATGATGTGTCCAAAGTATGATAACCTCAGTTTCATCATTTTAGCTTCTAGTGATAGTTCTGGTTTAATTTGTTCTGACACCCAATTATTTGTCTGTTTTGCCTAGAATGCCCTCCCTTGTCCTTAACATGGCTGCAACCATATCTACTCAGAAGTAAGTCCTATTGAGTTCTATGGGGCTTAGTTCCTTAATAAGCATGCTTACAGTTGCTGCCTTCAGGGGCATCTATCTGTGCTCCCATCTAACGTCTCTGCAACACTAAGCTCCTTTCTTCCAATAATGGCCTGGCCTGAGGGCACGTAATCCCTTCTTGCCAGAAGCAAGTAAGCTAGATTAAATGTTCCCTAAAGGCGTTGAACTGTGACTTGGCAGACCAGGGTTTGAATCCCCACACAGCCATGAAGCTCCCTGGGTGACCTTGGGCCAGTCACTGCCTCTCAGACTCAGAGGAAGGCAATAGTAAACCACCTCTGTCTGAATACTGCTTACCATGAAGACCCTATCTGGGATCAACTTGAAGGCAGTCCATTTCCATTTTGCATCACCCTAAGCTTGTGAGAAAGAATGACCTTGTCACTTCAGATGGACCTAGGAACACCCTATTTTAGGTAAGATTTCTATTTTAATCTCCAGAGAATTTTTTTTGAATGGTATGCTCCAAGCAACTGTGGTTGATACAATGTATCATGTTTAATGATATCACTAGGGCCCGCCCCCTGACGTCACTAGGGCCTGCCCCCTGATGTCACTAGGGCCCACCGCCTGATGTCACTAGGGCCCGCCCCCTGATGTCACCAGGGCCCTCCCCCTGACGTCACTAGGGCCCGCCCCCATTTTCTCAGGTTTTTGGATGGTTCCGACCTGGCAACCCTAGTTCAGCCGCTTTGCATGAGCTGCCTGAGCCACAGCAAAACCAGGATGAGCGACTTAGTGTATCTCTGGCTGAGCTAGAGTTGCAGAGTTATGCCGGTATAGCCCTGGTTGAGCCAGGAGTCAGCCGGCTGACCCAGGGATCCACCAGATCCCAACTTGCTTATCCTGGTGGATCTTGGCTTTAGATTGTCTCCTCAGGCTGGTTTCCTGCTTCTCAAAGATTCAAATACATGTTATTGTTTGTTTTAATAACTTAAGCAATATGATCCCCAATTACTTTTTTTGTTTGCCATTTTGTCAACTAATATTTCTTATGTCCATTCCATTTTTTTCTTTTCCTTTCTTTTTAGAGTTTCCTCATCTCTACTGTCAATGGTGCAGGAATCTTCTATGGCTTATTTGTTCCTTTTCTCCTCAGGCAAAACATCAAATAAATTTTGAGGAAATGACAAATGAATTTCAATACCGTTAATGATGTTTCTCAAGAGGGGAAGGACTCTTGAATCCCCTGGTTGACGGTAGATATTGCCTAAAGTGAGATGAAGTGAGTTTGGGAGCTCTTCCTCAGGCAAAATATCTGAGGAATATCAGTGGAAGTCAAAAGGGTTTCGAGAAGGCCAACTTTGTCATTGGAGTTTTGCACATCCTTGTTTGAAAGGCTCCAGAAAATAGGTAAGTGATAACTTGTCTTATTGCAGGAATCGGGAAGAAGATCCATCCGGCAGGCCAGATCCTGCTCTCCACGCAGGCCATTTTGACAGGTGGGTGGGGCCTCCCACCTGTCCGTCACCTGATGTCACAGTTATGGCAGATGACCCTGACTAAACATTTTCCTTTGGAGGCAAGGGTCAAGTTGTGCCTGCAGAGTAAGAGTAAGCTCAGAACGTATTTTACAGGTTATGCATGCAAAAAGCCCACAGGCCAAATTCCATTTTCCTGATTGTGCTTTGACACGCCCCAGCTTTTTCATTTCTACCTAAACTCTATCAAACAATTCGAACCACAGGCAGAATCATAAGCAGCAGACAGCAAGAGTCTGGTCAATCCAAAACTGAGTTCAAATTTTGAATTCCAATTTGCACTTAAACAAAAAAAATAATAATACAAATTTGAACATTGCCCAGAGAAGGGTTTAGAAATGTGCACTCTGAAACCAAACCCTTAACTCCACTAATAAAGCAGAAGCAACTCGTTCTCTTCTCCATCTCTCTGTTTCATAGCTGTTTCATATTGGTCCATGGAAAAGGAAATATTTTTGTATGCTCCGCAAGCCGAGAATGTTGCTTTCATATTCAAAGGACAACTGATTGACATATTTTGGGGCGGGTTAGGATGTTCCCCCAGGCCACATTTGAGAGGCTCTTGACTTACCCTGCATGGGTCATGTGGCACAGCTAATTTACTTATGTCACCTTGGTCAGTTTGAGTAAACAAGGCTATTGTTCTCCAAAGTGATTCTGGCATGTTCTAGATGTTTCCCTTGTTTGTCAGATCTGCTCCGATCAGGAGATTGCGGATACTTTGTCAGAAAGGAATAGCTGTTCACAGGATTGACTGTTTAATATGGAACACTTGTCCTGGTCATGGGACGCCATTAGCCAGATGACAGACGCCACTATTTCCATGCGCCCTGTTTGAGCTTTTGCCTTTGTTCCAGTACTCAGTTTTTGGAATGCACAGAAGGAAGGAAGCACTTCATTTATATGTATATTTGTTTATTGCAAAAGACTATTTATAAACTGCCAGCTCATTAAAAAAAAAATCATGGTGGTGGACAATAAATAAATCCTACAGAAAACTGGTGTTAATGATGGCATAACATACAGAAATGCTGGCATAAATACCCCCCATTCCAAACTCCATTCAGGAGGAATATGATTTACAGCACCCTTTTTGTCAGACTTCTTAGTTTCTGTGTCATGTGACCGAGCTCAAAGGGATTTGGAATAGGTGTCTCTCCTTGCCCTGCCCCTCTTTTCGGGGACTTTCACTAGTGTTAAGTTATGTCCCAGCTCTGCCAAGAAATGAAAAGATCTGCCAAATCCAAACTCTCCTCCTGGTGGATCTTGGGTTTGGGATAGTGTTGTTAAGCACCATAAAATTGTAAAATCATAAAATACAGAGCAAATTAACAACATTGAACCAAATAAATATTCTAAAAATGCTTGGCGAAACAACTAAAGGATTGTAGGAAGCTACTAAGACACTCAATAATTTTGGTGGAAGCATTCCTGGTCAAGGAAAGTTTCATGGGACATTGTAAGTTTTTAATGAAGCAAAATTTCTCAGGGGAAAGCTGAACATTCCTAATATTTACTTTAACACAGGAGACAGAGGACAACTTCTGAACAGTCTCTCTCTCTCTCTCTCTCTCTCTCTCTCACTCACTCATGCACACACACACACATTTTCCCGAGTACCAAAGGCGTCCCCAACACAAAATAAAGTACTTCTTCACACAGTACACGAACTATGAGAATTTGCTCTTACAAGTGATGACCACCAATTTGAATGGCTTTAAAAGAGAATTAGACACATTCGTGGAGGATAAGGATTACTATAATGCAACTCCACTGCTGGAGGCAATATGCCTCTCAATACCAGTTGTAGGGAACCACAACTGGGGAGGGTACTGTTGCACTCGGGTCCTACGTTTGCTCTTCCCATAGGCACGTGCTTGGCCATTGTGATCATACACAGTGCTAGACTTAATGAACCATTAGCCTGATCCAGAAGGGCTGTTGTCAGGTTCTTAATGCAGTACGAGCTCAATGAGTCATTCAGAGAAGTTGTGTTTGAACAACAGGAAGTGGCATGCCGGCAACTGAGAACTTCATTGCTGGTGGCTTCCTCACCACACATCAGTTCATCAAGCTGTCCATGTCATCTGGGTTACTGGGCTGGTCAGGACATTTGGTAGCATCTGGTGCCAATGCAAGGGAACTGGGTCTTATTCTCTCTCTCCACTCCCTCCTCTGAATAATCTTTTTTTAAGCATCATGAAGTGGACACAATAAACAAAGCCAATTGGAAGCAGCGTGAATAATTTAATTGCTCGGTGGGGAATGACCAGATATGAGGAGATGCGCTTCAGCATCCCCCAAATTAATGAAAAGCCTTTTATGGAACCATAAAAAAAAAACACCAGACATAATTCAATCATTTCCAAAAGGGCAATGGCTACGAAGCTTATTAAATGCTCAGTACAGCTGAGGTGCGTACTGGGATAAGACAGAAAGCGCACTCAGCAAGTATGTAACAAAAACATGTTTCCCCCCTTTTGCTGACAGGCAGATAGCCTGACCTGGGCATTTAATAAGCTATATTTACTGATTATATATGTTTTCACTGACTTGCTCAGTCAGGACACAGTGCTAATAAAGAAAATGATTGCAACAAGAGACTCTGACAACTTTTTTTTTTAACCGTTAGCTGAGGAGAGAGGCTGCTGTGCCAAAGGGGAGCAGCTCGTGCGCATCGCCAGCCAACAATCTCTCTTCCCATGAGGGAGTAGATGGGCATCCTCTTCCTACACACATATAACTTGGAAGCTTGTTCAGACAAAGGCTGGTTTGCATCCCTCCCCCAACAAAAACTGGGTCAAAAGTTGGTGCAACTCAGCCCTTTGCACACGGCATCTTTTGTGGGGAGTTCCCATGTCACATGACTACATAAGAAAAGCCCTGATGGATGAGGCCAAAAGTCCATCTGATCTAGCACCCTGTTACAGGCTGTAGCTCAGTAGTGCAGCACGTGCTTTGAATTCCAAAGGGCTCAGATTAAACCCCTGGCATAGGAACATATATATATATGTAATGTCTACACTGACTGGCAGTGGCTTCTCCAGGGTTTCAGGCAGAGTTCCCACCCCCAGTCCTACCTGGAGATGCCAGAGGTTGAACCTAGGTCTTTCTGTATGTAAGGCAGATGCTCTATCACTGAACGACAGCCTTTCCTCACATCTTCAGGGATGGCTGGGAGGGACGCCATTCTGAAATTCCAGAGAGCTGTATATGTTCCTAGGTACCTGTACAATCAAATGCTTCATATGTTCCTAAGCCTACTAGCAAGCCATGAACAGGTATTGGAGGGCATGTTTCCTCTCCACTTCTGTTTAGCTATCTTGGTTGAGAGGCACCCAACCTCCACAAAGGCATCAGAAAAGCCTTGGTGGAACCAAGTCCAAGGGTAGCCAAGGAGGTGCCCTCCAACAGTTGTTGGACTACATCTCCTATCAGCACCAGCCAACATTGTCCAGGAATTATGAGAGCAGAGCTTGGAAAAGTTACTTTTTTGAACTGCAACTCCCATCACCCCAATCCAGTGGCCATGCTGGCTGGGGCTGATAGGAATTGTAGTTCAAAAAAGTAACTTTTCCAAGCTCTGGATGAGAGTCACAGTCCAACAATGTGTGGCGGGCACAACATTGACTACCCCTGATCTAGGCAAACATCCTGCCAACCAGATATCTCTAGGATGCCCACAAGCATGTCATGAAGGCAACAGACCTTCCTTGTTGCTCCACAGTAAATTGCATTCAAGGGTATGCTGCCTCTGAACATGGAGGTTCAAGTTAGCCATCATAACTACTAGGCACTGATAGACTTATCGCCTATGAATTTGTCCAATCTCCTTTTTAAACCTTTCTGCACTAGTGGACGTCTGCATATCATGAGTCACTGAATGCCATAAAATCACTGGGCGCTGTGTGAAGAAGGACTTTCTTTGTAACATGTTCCATTATGTACACAGTGAAGGGGGTGCAAGTGCCATGCATTGGTTGTGGGCCCACATGTGGACCATTTTTTCACTATATGGTAGAGAGAAATTCACTGTTGTCGGCTCCTCCAGATGTCCTTTGTGTATTCATGATGGCTTGTATTCATTGTGCTGTCAGGGTGGTTATATGCAAAACTGTAAAAGTTTGAGAGCAGACATACTGCCTTGTTTCCAATCCCATACCTTCTTGCTGAAACCCTGCAACTTTTTACACCGCAAATGTTCGTTTTATTTTATTTAATTTCCCTGCTTTTGCAAGAGTGCCCCTCCAGGTGGCAACAATGTGGTAAGATTGAGGAAGATTGCAGAACAACTAATACAGCAGAATGATACAGTAAAGGACCGAAGATCCACCAGGATAAGCAGAGTTTGGAATAGGTGGATCTCCAGCTGAACCTTCATCCTGCTTCAAGTTCAGCCAGAGATATGCCAGTGCAAGTCCTCCATCCTGGTACAGCTGGAGTGTAGCCAGCTCAGCCAGGGCTGAAGCCAGCTAAGCCAAGGGCAGGGTAAGTCCTGAAAAGGGGGTGTTCCGGGGGAGTGGTGAACGCAGGACACCTATTCCAAACTCTGTTCAGCTCGGTCATGTGGCCTAACAACCCAGCAGAATTTACACTGGCAAACAGGGCAAGTCAAACTTTATTTCCAGGCTTGGGCCGGCTCAGCTGAAAGTAGCCCCGCTCCTGAACAAAGTTTGCAATAGAGCATAATTTACACCAGCATAATTTACCCCGGGTGTAAAGTACACTGGGTACCTAACATTGGGATTGCTCTGCCCTGCACTACTATCATATCAATGACATGTTGCAGAATGCACTTGAAGAACCGCCCATCTAGAGGGACCCTAAAAATGTGCATCTCGAAGGGAAAAAAAAAATCTGTTCACACAGACATAAATACAAAGTAATGCACATGCACTAGGACATTTCAGTTAAAAAACCACATTTATTGGGACAATTAATTTGACTTTAAAACGGCTGTTTTTCTCATTACATGTTACATCAATCATATTTTCAAATGTTTGATTGCTCTTGGCATCATTTATAAAAGTCATTGGAGATAATTCTATTGGGCAGAGTGGACAAGGTGGTCTCTCAGGTCTGCCAAGGGCCCCACTGGTTAATTTCTGAAGAGACAGACTGAGTCTAGAAGAACTAAGGATGGATGAATCTGATTTCCATTTCTCCCAATTTCTAGTTTTTTCATTGTTACTTTCCAAATTTCCACATTGGTTTGCAATAATAATAAACCTCTGTATTTTAGTTCATTTTTCTCCTAACATACTTTTTTTTGCAGTCTTCCCTACTGTGCACATTTTTGCAAACAACAATACATATTTGTATGTTATTTTCACTTTTATCTGTGCATTTTGATTCACATCTTCCCCTAACATTTCCATCCCCGAGCCCATGTGTTGGTTGGAGAACTATACTGTAAAATTCAGAGATGTGTGAATTTTGAAGGACAGCTACGTTTCAGTCTGTGTGTGGCTTCAGGAGGTATGAATTAAGTAGGTTTGCATGAAAATGTGAAGCAAACCAAATTTCACCCCCATTCCTAGGTGGAGCTCAGCCAAAAATGTTGCCCCACTTTTGTGGTTCCCTTCTTGGGCCACAGAAAGTGGAGAAGCATTTTTGACAATATTCCAGGTGGGTGATGGTAGAAATTCTATTTCTTTTTTTAAAAAAAAGGTCTTCGGGGGTGGGGGATGTTTACCATGTTCAGTGCTGATGGCAACAATGGCAGCGTTGTAGTTCTTTCTTTTAACTAGCAGATTTTCCAACACTGGTAGAGTAGAGTTGCAATCTACATAACCACCATTCCCACAATGTTCTGTACAAATGATGCTATGTTGTGGCCCTCACTGGCCAGTACTACTTGACATCTGCACACACACACCAACACACACACCACACACACCAACACACACACCACACACATACCAACACACACAGCCTCTCAAACAACATTGCATCAAGTCTAAAGCAGTGGTTGGGAACCTTTGGCCTGCAATATGTTGCTAAACTACATCTCCCATCAGCCCCAGCAAGTAAGGCCAACGGCCAGGGATGATGGGAGTTGTAGTTTGGCAACATCTGGAGGGCCAAATGTTTCTCACAGCTGGTCTAAAGGTACATGAGACCACCACCTTGCTGGAACTAAGCTCTGGCTCTGATGAGTGCATGACTGGGCGAGTGTCTGAGAACCACACCCATGCCATCTCGGGTTCTATGATGGAAGAAAGGCAGGGTATACATGTAAGGACATAAACAAACAAACAAACAAATAACAAATGATAGCTGGTTGTGCCCTCCTTCCATTTTCCAGGATAATTTTTTTTGGCTCGGCTATAGTTACTGCCTTTCTGGAAGTCAAAGCCTGCAACACCAAATTCAGACAGTAGTTACTAGGGAAGGCTACTTTCATGCTGCACATCCTTTTGTTTCCTTACTTTTTAGGAGCCAAGGGTTTCATACAACCTTGTGGCAGTGTGCCAGAGAAGATATCCTTGCCGAATCTTTCCTGGACTACAGCGCCGCCACCAATGATGGCTGAAGGGTGGCATTGCAGCTGCTAGCACCACAGGAATCAGATGACACCATGATCCAAAGAGGGCAATAGCTAATTGGCAGAGTGCATGTAGGGGTGGAGGAAATTTCGTTTCAGCCCAAGTGCCGCATTCCCTTCTAGGCGACCTTCCTAGGGCCACATGACAGCGGTGAGCAGGGCCAGCGGCACAAGTGAGTAGAGCAACAAATGTAAATGTTACATTTGCGCAGGAGGCTAGTTTATTTGCATGGACACTCACACATACCCCTCCAAGCAAGAGGCATTATCAGAGTTCAAGGACACATTTCAGTTAGGCAAGAAAACACTGAAGGAAGGTGAATGTGGAGTGTGGCCTGAGAAGAGGGTTTGAAGCCATAGAGAGAGACCTGTAGGGCTGCCTCAGTACTGGTGCAGACCTCCCATATATGTCCTTGACTCCATGCTTTCTTCTAGGTTTGTCTATTATTAGTATTATTATTACTGCTATTATTTTACATCTCCCAGAAATGATCTGGTACACACAATAAATGATGTTGTTGTTGTTGTTGTTGTTAGAACTCAATGAGCCCTTCCCCAAATCTAGCTCTGTAGCCTGGAAGACTCTATCAGAAAATATTAATCTTGTGGTTACCACCCTTTTTTCTTCAAATGTTTAGAGCAGTGTGATTCCCAGCAATGGTTACTTTCCTCTTTCAACAAGCCTTTTAAGGGGAGACCTATCCCGGTCTGCATCTGTGTCAGAATTGTTTAATATGTTTTTTTAATAATGTTTCTAACCCTTTTTTTAAGGTTGCTTTTTTCAAAAATGTTTTTAATGCTGTTTTGTTTTAATGTATTTTAAGATCTGCTTTTATGATGTTTTAAAGTGTTTTAGTGCTTTGTTTGCCGCCCTGGGCTCCTGCTGGGAGGAAGGGTGGGATACAAATTAAATAAATAAATAATAGTCATGATGGCTATGCTCTGCCTCCATAGGCAGAGACAGTATGCTTCCAAACAGCAGTTGCTGGGAACTGCAGGTGGGGACAATGCTTTTTGCAATCAGGTCCTGCTTGTGGGCTTCCTGTTGGGGCACCTGGTTGGCCACTGTGAGAACAGGATGCTGGACTAGATGGGCCATTGGCCTGATCCAACAGGCTGTTCTTATGTTCTTAAGAATCATTTAACAGATTACATCATTGCACTTTCACATATACTCCTATCCTTCCGCTTTCCCTCTCCCAAGAGAATCTGGTATCTCTTCAATCAGAAACTATCAGAGAATGGATATTTGGGCCAGTACTGATGTCAACAGCAAGATGATTATGAGACTTTATATCACGTTATGTAATGAGAATGCTTATTATCCTCATATTTATCTATGAGTAGAGCTTAAACAAGATGGTTCTCGGGGTTTTGCAAATATTAAAATGCTTTGCCTTTTTCATTGAGTTTTGGTTCTCCTTGCAGAAAGTATTGTTCATTGGCATCCACTTTCAATTGCCTTCATTTACTCGCAAAAATGTCATCATGTTGCCAGTTCTCATTGCCTATATAGCATTGTGAAATCAATCCATCACCTCTGACCACCAAATAGATTAGATCACCTGTGTGATTAATCCTGACAGCAGTTGCCCTCACTCACTGTTCAATGACATAATCATATAGCTAAATCTGATCAGCTAGTATTATCCCATTCAATATGTGGTCTCTGATTGGCTGGAACTATATCAGAAAGGAGAAGGCAACAGCAGCCAGGTAACAAATGACAATGAAAAAGAAGCTGGGGGAAATGATAACCAAAAAAAGATAAGGGAAAGAGTGAATATTTGCACAATTAAATGATTTTCAGGGGGAATCTACCGCACTGAAACTGGCATCTTCAATCTGGAAATCGAAACTGGAGAATATTTGACACAGTCTTACAACTGATGTACTCCTTTCCAGAAGTCTATTATGTAAATGTATGAATACCCTCTGGGCATGAAATATCTTGGCCTATTTCAGGTTCAACATGCATCTTCACTGCAATTATTTCTTGCTTGCTTTATCTGCCCTTCTAATCTGCTCGGTCCTCCCACTTAACATATCCTTTGAACTTTTCAAATGCCTTCTGCTGATCCTTATTATCTTTTGCTTAACCACAGCATTGTCTTTTCTATTCTCCCTTTTTATTTAAAAAAAAAAAGTGCTGCAGAGATTTTGCTAGAATGAATACCGTCTGCACTCATCTGCCAATTAGATACAGAAGTTCCTATTACTTTTTTTCTCCTCTCCAGTAGTAGATTTTCTGCACTGCTGTTGTTATCATTTTACTTCTTACAAATCATTCCATATATTAGGCTTCCCAAATCAATCTCTTTAAGTAAAGTTGCATTAACTTTTGGAGATTCTATTTTCACATGTACCCCGAGGAATATTTCATATCTGAATATATTACGATCAGAAGCTAGCCCTTAGTGCTTCACTATTTCTGTAGTACATGTCATAACTTGGGCTCATTTGCTAAAGTTAGCTCTGGAGTAGCTGCTCAGTGCACCAAACATTGCGTTAAGTGTTTCACTCATGTACCAGCTTGTTCTTCTGAGCAGTATGCCTGCTCACAGTCAAGGCCGTTGGGGCACGTTGTGATGCAATGACCTTGTAAAGTGCATTTAAGAGGTTTACCTTAGGGATAGGCACCTTCTTAAGGAACACCCAAGCATTTGTTCCTTTTTGGATAGGAAAAAGAAGTAAAGCTTGGAACATGCAGGGGTGTAGTAGCCTAAGGTCTTGGTGGGCCTTAGACCCCTTACTTTTTTGGGAGCGGGGTCTCAGCAGGGTCCCTAAGTTTCCAACATCCTATGAGCCAATCATCATGAAAGGGGTGTGTGATAGCTACGGAGAAGAGTCTTCTAAAGTGCTTCCTTGTCCTTTCCTGCTGATTGGAGCCAATCAGAGTGAACGAGGTGCATCAGCCATTGGGAAGACTCTCCTAAGTAGCTAACACTCTCCCCTTTCATGCTGATTGGCCGCTAGGGATGTCTGTTGTCATGGGGAAAGGCATGAACAAGGATCTCATTTTTAACCCAGCAGCAGAAAAAGTAGGGGAAGAGAGCGTGGCTGTGATTAACATGAAGGGACCCTGCACTTCTGAATTTGCCACTACACTACTGGAAACATGTTATATAAGAAGATAAGAAAAGCCTTGCTGGATCAGGCAAATGGCATCCACAGTGGTCAACCAGATGCCTCTTGAGAAGCCCTCAAGTGCAGTAGCCCTCTCTGGCTGTTCCTCATCAACTGGTATTCACCTCTGATCCTGGAAGCAGGAAACAGACAACATGACTAGTGACCACCGAGTTCAACGGGGCTTCCTCTCTGGTACGTTGAGTTAGGATTTCAGCCTAAATGAATTTTAAAAAGTCATTAAAATATAATAAAAGCGACATTGGTAAAGTTCACTGGAATAAAATAGCGGTCATTTCACATCAAAAGATGAGCAGTCGTGGGCCCAGGAATACCTCTCTGGGGATGCGCAGAGCTTGGAAAAGTTACTTTTTTGAACTACAACTCCCATCAGCCCCAGCCACCAGGCGCTGGCTGGGGCTGATGGGAGTTGTAGTTCAAAAAAGTAACTTTTCCAAGCTCTGGTGCTGTGCACCAAAACTCAGCCACCCTCTGCAGGGTCCACTGGGAGCATCCAATGCCACTGCTGCCGAGGACAGAGAAAGAGGCTGCATCACCCAGGAGTCCAACAGAAGGGAGGGTGGCAGTGGAAGCCTTCCAATGCCCCAAAAGCTCTGCATTGCCATTGCCCTCCCCTGAAAGAGTGAGAGGACAGAGAAACAAAATGCACTGCTGAGAGAAAACACGCTGCTAATTGAGGTGGAGTGGGAGGCAGCCCATTGACATTGGCCAGCAACGTGCAACCCTTTTTCTTGTTCTGAGGAAATAAATGGCACCCATTTTGCCCAGTGGGAGCATCTCATATCATTTAAGATTGGTGCCAGAAAAGAACTGGTCTTTCCTTGTCCTCCCATTTGTTCCCGCAGTGACTGCCCCTCCACACACAGTGAAGGGCATGAGGAGGAGTTTAGCTGCGCCCGTTCTTGGAGCTGCCTGACTAGGGGTGATGCATGCCTTGGTTAGATCCCGCTTAGACTACTGTAACGCGGTCTACGTGGGGCTGCCTTTGAAGACTGCTCGGAAACTTAAATTGGTACAAAGAGCTGCAGCCAGAGTGCTAACCGGGGCTGGTTACAGGGACCAGACAACTCCCCTGTTACAACAGCTCCACTGGCTGCCAATTTGTTTCCAGTCACAATTCGAAGTGCTGGTTTTGACCTACAAAGCCCTATATGGCTCAGGTCCAGGTTATTTGACAGATTGTATCTCCCTACATGAATCTGTCCGGGATTTGAGATCTTCAGGTGAGGCCCTTCTTGTGCTCCCCGCACCTTTGCAAGTACATATGACACGGATACGAGATAGGGCCTTTTCGGTGGCCGCCCCTAGGTTGTGGAACTCCCTTCCAAGTGAGGTGCGATTAGCTCCCTCCTTGTCGTCCTTCCGGTGACAAGTAAAGACTGTTTTATTTCAGTGGGCATTTGGGATAGAGAACAACCAGGATTAAGTGTCATAGGATTGGTGATTTTATTATTTTAATTTTTAAAAAATATTTTATTATTTTAAATTGTCCGCTGTTTTTAACGTATGTTTTATGGTTTTAATTTTTCTCATAGTTTAATTCTTTTTTAATTGTATACTTCTGTATGTTTTAATGGTGTTGTTTTTAGTTGTAAGCTGCTCTGAGTCCTATTGGAAAAAGGGCGGGGTAGAAATAAAGTTTATTATTATTATTAGATATATATCCAATGGTCCAAAATATACTGGAGGGCACCAGGTTAGTGGAGATGGCTGGTGGAGTGAGAGGGGATGGAGGGATGGATGGATGGACGGACGGACGAATGGATGGATGGACATATGGATTCTGCTGTTACTTTGCTGATATCTGATTCCACAGTGCTGGCAATATCAGTGGAAATCATTAGACTTCTGTGAACCTGTCCCATGCATGATGTGTTAAAATGTAAACCAAAGAGTCACACTGATGGTGATGGCAATCTCTCTCTCTCTCTCTCTCTCTCTCTCTCTCTCTCTCTGTGTGTGTGTGTGTGTGTGTGCATGCAGGCAAAGGGAGGGAGACTAAGCCAAATGAATTGATGGAATTGATGCTGAGCAAATTGTATAGCTGTTGCTCCTGAATTTGTGAACATATTCTTGTTTGGCTTGGCAGGATTCAAATTGCCTGTCGGACAGCACAAGACATTATTTAAGATGTGCCAGTGTGTGAATTTGAACTGCTAACAAGCAGTAACAGCATTCCTATGAAACTAATTCCTGTAACTTTACGTTTGCCTGACTATGCCTTTGCTTTAATCCCTGGCTCATATACTATGTCACTTTGCATTTCAAATTTTTGCAGGAAGGGCAATTTCATTGTCAAAGAATGGGAAAAGTCAATGCTGAGCCAATCAGAAGGGCTGATGCTATGCTTCAGGATGCACCTGCAGAATGCTTGCTTGTGGAGAAGCTTCCCAAATGTTCACCTTTGCCTGGAGGGAAGGTATTTGGGTCCTACTAACATAATGCGTACAGAACAAAATACCAATCACACTAATAACCATACAGTCAGATGCATGGCTTTCCCATGTGCCTATGGTTTATTCTTGATTTATTTATTAAATTTATATCCAGCCCTTCCTCCCACAAGGAGCCCAGGGCGGCCAATGGTTGGCCATTGTGAAAACAGGATGCTGGACCAGATCAGTTTTTCCCTGATTCACCAGGATTGTATGTTTTATATAAAGTGGTAGCTGGTGCCCATTGGGACTTGGTAGGGCAGAAGGGAAAGAGTGCACTATAGGTGGAGCCAGAGCCAATGACAGCCATAGGCAATTCATTCCAGTTGCGTCTCCATCCTTCTTGCTTAGGGGCAACATTGAGATGAAGTAGGAGGAGAAAGCTGACAGACTATGCCACCCCTTGAATTGTTTGTAAGTAAGAAGGCAGGCAGGTGGGGGCTTGCCGAGGGCAGGCTGAGGTTGGTGGAGTAGTGATCTCACCCTTAATGGACCAGCCTCCACTGCTTATATAATCAGGACAAATTTCCATCTTGTCTAGCATCTTGTTCCCAATGGTTGGGGAGGTACTTGACCCTGGAAAGGCTCTAAGCAGGGCGTGACGACAACAACCTGCCCCTCTTGTTTGTCCCTAGTACCTGATATTCAGAAGTGTAGTGGTTCTGAAAACAGAAGGTCTATCCTTCCAGGAATTCTTCTAACCCTTTCAAAAATCACGCTAGCTAGTAGCCGTTGTTACATCTTGTAGTAATTAACTGTAGTAATTAATTATTTTTGTTTGGTTGCCACACATTTGAATGGGACCTCCTTGCAGGCTTGAGACTTGACATATAGATGTTCCTGGCCGATCATAAAGGTCTTAGTGGGACACAGCAGCAGAAGCAGTTGATTAGGAATGCTTGCCCCAGTTAATTTAGGACGTTATGCCTCATCACCAACCCCAAAAAGAAAAAAAAAAGGGACTCAGTGCAGACATAGTTGCATATATGGTTTGGAGAAGGTAAATTCATCTGTGATAATGGCAGAATTTTGGATCATCCAGTGGAACTGATTGGCCACAGTAGTATTTCTTCATCTGTTGTATTAAATAATTTATGGCATTTCACTGATGTCAGTTGTGGTGATGGCCACACACTTAAATGGTTTTGGAAGGGGACTAAAGAAATTCATGGTCAGTGTATGAAACCATGACCAGAGGCTGTACACCAGTGAGCATCAGTTGCTAGGAAGCAACAACAGGGAAAGGATGTCATTGGCCCCATGGAGAACCTTTGGCAGGATTGGGAGTTTACCCTCACCATTGGCACCTAGCCCAGACTTACTCATTTAGCAGCCAGGTTGTAATGAAGCTGCTGGACCATGCCAGAGAAAAAGGAAGGGGAATCTCTTGCAGACTCAGAACTGACCATTTCTCCAAGGTCACACAAGGTGAGAGAAAAGACAGTTACAACTTGAGAAATTAACCTCTTTTCCCAGGCGAAGTCCCTGTCTTGCTTCAAAGACTGGAAAGTGCTAGATTTAGGTTGTGCGAGCAGAGTGCCCACCCCAGTCTGTTTTATTTTGAGTATCTCGGGCTGAGAGCTTTATTGTGACAACTTTCTATCACTTCCATAGCCTAGTTGCCTGCTGGCATTCTGTATCCTGATTTGTGCCTTTGTTTTTGAATGCTGCGTTCCTGTGTTGATCTTTGGAATAAAGCTCTGTGCAAAACCCAGTCTGCAAGTCTTGAGTCTGCTTCTCTGGTTGGGAGCCAGGACAAGGGCCCCCAGGTGCTATTTTTGTGCTTCACAGAGGCATCCAATTAGCCACTATGGAAAGCAAGAAACTGGACTAAGGCTGCTTTCACACTGCACTTTATTCCATTATTCTGACAATTTCCTACCTGATAATTTGCACGTTTTACTTTGTCTTTCACACAATGTAAAAGCTAGTTCTGGAAATATAGTGGAACATTGTAGAAGTTTAGTATTCATTTCTGTGATAAATGATTGCAGAAATTATCTGCTTGCAAGCTTGGAAACCCAGAAAATCATGGGAGTTTTGTGCTAGCTGCAGCACGTGACAAGCATCCTGTCATGAAATGCACTCCTTCCCTTCAGGTGTGTGTCAATTCTCCCCCCTAAAATTATACTGGTATTCCAGGGTAGGTGTGTGTGGCAGATTCCCTTTCTCCCTTTCCCACTCCCTCCTGTGTCCAGACACTAACTCATGCAGTAAATTATAGGGGAACTACAGTACACATGTGAGGGATGAAAACAAGACATTGCAGCAGTTTGAAAGACATTTGCACAAAATTCTGGTACATCAGCCAAAAAAAGCCATGGGCAACAGGTATTGCAGTGTGAAAGGAATTTTCAAAATCAGGACAGAAGCGCTACCATTTCAATCCAGAAACTGATGCAGTAAGCCCCATATGTGAAAGCAACCTAAGAAAAGATGGACCTTTGAGTTCTTCTAATGATCTGATATGGAATGTGATTCCAGTGAGCTACCACCCATCAGAACAGCAATTCCATTACACTCATAGAGAATGTAAGCCTTTGATGTCTAGGCTTTACTCACTGAATTAATTATTATGGCTGTTGTTTTGAAACTAGGACCCCACCCACTTGATTGTAGAAGCCCCCTAGATGTTCTTGGACCCAAGGAAGAAACAATATAAAGTGAACAGCAAAAATAACTGTTTTTGCAGGTATTCTTCACTTAGTATGAATTATTTGCACTACAGTAATCCTCATGAGATACAAATAGGGTCACAGACCTATCACAGCAGACTATGCTCAGGAGTCACTGTCACTTGACACATGGACCACCTAAGTAGATAAGACAGAAAAGCCGATGGGTGGGTTGCCTTGCCCATGGTGAGATGAATTTAATCTCTCTCGCTCTCTTTACACAAAGAGAGAGAGAGAGAGAGAAGGAGGGAGAAAGACAGAGATCTTCTAATGCCATGATGAGTTATAAGTCATGTAAAAATGGAGGGGTTTCTTGTGGGTGGCAATTAAACTACTATAGGAGACAGAATTTGATCCAGTGTCTACAATAATAGGACATCTTCAGATACAATGTCCTCCTTTCCTTGGACTGGAAGTATTACTTAATTCACAGAATTTTTGACCTTGACTAGCTCTCAGACCTGCTTTTCGATAGTCTTCTTGCCATTTCAGCACACACACAAAGAAGATGTGTGACATTCCTCTCAACCTTTCATGCTGAAGTAATGGCTTGCATTGATGGACAGCTTTTAATAAGGCACTTTCTTCCTCTGTGGAGGAACCTACATTTCCAAAGGAAGCTCAACAAACGGCAGGAGGGTCAGGAATGCAGTTTCGACAAAGATGAAGACCTCAGCAAGGATTTCAGCAGTAAGCACAAGTTTTGAGATAAAATTACTGAGTGCTACAACATCGGAAAGGGATTACAGTTGAGGGGTCAAGAGCAGTTTAGGTTGCAGAAGCCTGCAGAAACAAAAAATAGAGAGCTACAAATTGGCTATTAACACGCTGAATTTAGGGAGCAAAAAGATTTAAATTTCTAGAAGTGACACATTCACAAGCAGTATCCTAAAACAGTCCTAGGAGCAAAGTGCATGATTAGGTCAAAAAGGATTCAAATGCATTTATGAAAGACTTGTGATATGATGTCACAGGGTCCATTCTTATGTTTCTGCGTGGTTAACACTTCCACATAACACCAATCAAGTGCAATAGGCCAATGATGTAGTAACTGTTAGGACTTGACCTGGAAACTTCAAGGCCTGCTTTTGGGGTCTGTAGTATACTCAGGCCTCAAAGGCCTTTCACAGAAGAGAGTAGCGGATAGCACCACCATTCCCTAGTGATTGGCAGACAATATAATGCTGCTGGACTGACAAGGAGCTGGAATGCCTGGATTTGTTGATGCTGCCATAGCTTCTGCCTTTTGCAAGCCTCAGTACTGATGCAGGCACGGAAGTGCCTGTATTCATCAACAGGCCTAGGACCTTAGAGAACACGGGGAGCTCTTGGACCAATTACATATCACAGATTGGCTGGGAAATCAGAAAAAGCTGTGAAGTCCAAATGGTGCATAATGTGTACTTTCCTGAGCACATCAGCCATTGGTTAAGAGGAAGACCAGTCTTAGGCTCTGAGACAAGAAAGTTTGCCCAGAAAAAGCTGAGGAAGATGGGCAAATGTTTCATTAACTCAACCTGCTACTGAAGGGAAGGGATTTCTTGTTATGCTCAGTTCAACCATTGCAGAGCCTTTAAACAGTTAAAACGGTTGTTGTTTATCTGAAAACTAACAATTCCTGAATCTCATATCTTTATTTTGGGAGTATGGATGCAATTGTTAAGATGTATTTTAATTGTTTTTGCATTTTCCTTTTATATAAATTGCCCTGGGATGTTGTTCCTTTTCCTTTTTTACTCAAGGGTGATTTAGAAACAAATACAATGAATAACAACAAATAAAAGGATCATTTGCCTGACTCGGTATCTAAGTCACCTTCATGTGTTCCGATGAGCTAACATTAGATTTGGCGTTTTGAATGATTTCACAAGACACTTCCCTCTCTTTGAACATTTTCACTGCATATGAACCACACTTGTCCCTAAACATTATAAATGCAACCAAAAATTAATCTGCCTCCCACGTGAATAAATCCAAATAATTGTAATAATACCATTTAGATGTCTATGAAGTCTAAAAATACCTCACCATAATGGCTCTGTCTGGGGTTCTTCCATCTTTACTGTTACAATTTGGGTCCCCGTGACTCTCCATCTGTCAACAAAACTTCCCACAGAACTTTCCACGGTGCAGCAGATTTGAACCCCCTCAAGCTAGCCAGGCTGCAATTAAAGACTCTTACACGGCGGCGTTCCGCCTCTATATCACGATGGCTTTTTGTGCAATGTGACTGCAGGGCCATTTGTATCCAGATGTCAACGTCATGGATCTGCATTTGTTATGGAATTCAATCATATCTTCTGGCTGGGCAAAATACTCAGAGCATCTCTTGCAGATAAATATTTGCCAACTTAGTGCAGAAACTGAACAAAAAGTCTCTGTTGGGCAAAAAACAAGCAAGCAAAAGACAGTCTGATGGAGGCACAGCAGTTATGTTATTTTGTGTCAAGTGTTGGTGTGGGTGTGTGAGTATAGTAGAATGGCAGAAAATAAGACCCAGTTTTCATTTCCCAACATCTCCAGTTAAAAGCTTCTTGGGCAGCAGGGCTGGGGAAGAATTAGGCTAGTAGGACATCGTTAGGAGTGCAAGGAGGCATCAGGAGTAGAACCATGGGGGGGAATAACTGTCTTACATTGAGTCAAGTCATTGACCCCTTTAGCTCTGTATCATATACTCTGACTGGCAGCATCTCTGTACGGTTTCATTAACTCAACCTACTACTGAAGGTACAGCAGTGCAGGGTCCATTTGTGATAGTCACAGCCATGCCCCTCCTATTCTTCTCTTTTGTTATGCTGCTGGGTTGAGAATAAAAGCCTTGCTAATGCCTTCTTCCACAACAACAGACACTCCTAGGAGCCAATCAGCATGGAAGAAGAGAGTGTTAGCTACTGAGACAACTGGCTGACTCGCTTTCACTCTGTTTGGTTCCAATCAACAGGAAAGGACAAGTAAGCATGTTAGAAGGTTCTTCTCATTGGATAATACACTCCCCTTTCATGCTGACTAGCATGCAGGATGCTGGAGACAGAGGGACCCTGCTGGGACCCTCCTCCCAAAAAAGTAAAGAGTCTAAGGCCCCTGGAGTCCCTGGACTACTACACCTCCAGGCAGGTATCTGACCAGCCCTACCTAGAAATGTGGAGGATGAAACCTGGGACTTTCTGTGTGGAAAAAATGCACTCTTCCACTGAGTTAAGGCTGCTCCCAGTAACCCACAGCTTGGCCTTATGCTCTCCTCTGTGGTGAGCAGAGTGTTATATGGATTCCTCCACATGAGGCTGGAACTTTGACTAGACAACAACCGTCTTCACTGTGTCCCACTCCAGGCTGCCAGTGGTAGGAAGGATCACCAATGAGTCCCTGGACAGCCAACATCTGTCTGACTAGAGCAGCCTTTCCCAACCAGTGTGCCTCCAGATGTTGTTGGACCACAACTCCCATCAGCCTCAGCCAGCATTGCCAATGGTCAGGAAAGATGGGAATTGTGGTCCAACAACATCTGGAGGCACACTGGTTGGGAATGGCTGGACTAGAGAATACAAGGCTAGGTGAGCCAAAGGTCTAACTCAGTATAGATGGTAGGGCTGTGTACTGGTTTTAGACAAAACCCAGATATTGAGGCAAATCGGGCTGATTTGGGTTGATCTAGGATTTTTCCAGGAGCGAGTTGGGGTAGCCTCAGATCACCCTAGGTCACTTTGGATCTATCCTGAGTGATCCAGGGCAGTCAAAAGGGGAGGCAGTTGGGTAAATTCAGGTTTATTCAGGGTTTTAAACTCTAATTAAACATGCAGTTGGTAGCAAGGAGAGGCGGTAATAAGGAAACACAGAGGATTGTGCCTCTCCTTCCCCCTCTCACCGCTGGCCACATATTTAATGATGGTTTTAAACTCTGATTAAACATGTAGTCAGGAAAGGGAGGTGCAGGCAAGAGTCTCTGCCAGAATCTTCCTCTCCTCGTGCCAGACACTTGCTTAATTAGAGCTTCCTCCCCCCCCATTAAACAAATAGGGCTGTGCAAGGTCCCAGTTCCATTGGAGCCTGGATTGGGTCTGGATCAGGTTGGCCCTGAAATGGATTGGGGTGGCCATGTGCAGCCCTCTGCTATCTGAAAGCACCAATTCTGCACACTGGCCAGTCAATATGCCTTAACTTAGCAATATTAATGAAGCGCACATATGGACAAAGTCAGTTGGGCAGTGTGTATTTTAGCCAGACAAAGCATGGTATGCTTCATGTGATGATGATGATGATGGGCACCGCCTAGGTAATGTACAAAATCAATGTGAGCTACCTCAATGTACTCTGTATGTGGCTGTTCCTGAGGTTAGCCCAGAAACTGCAGATATTTCAAAATGTGGTGGGTTGATGCTCAGGGGGTCAGATTGTTTTTGTCATGTTACACTGCTGTTGAAAGAATTGTCTTTGCTGCCAATTAGCTACCTAATTACGGTCAAGAAGCTGGCACTTGTGTACAAGGCCCTATACAACTTTGGCCCAGGATACCTGAAAGATGGCCTCACATTTTCTGCACCCAAATGAGGTGCAGGAAAACCAAAAGGTGCCCACTGCACTGTATGAATATGCAAATAGTCATTACAAACAGCTACCCCCGTGAATGTGGCAGCGGAGCTGCTGAGATCCGACGTGGATGATTTCATGCCATCTGCCACCTGCTTCTGAGGATAATGGCTGGCTGGTGTACCACAAGGCTTGTTCTAAATGTTAGCACACTGTCTTACTTTTCTTAAATTATGCAGCTCAAATGAGTGTGTCTTTGGGTTTATTTCAATTGACACCAGATGCGGGAAGTCGGAGTCAGCTTCCTGCTCTCGCAAATGCAATCTGGGCAAACGGAAGAGAGCAGCACGCTGGGCTCCAATAACAGAGCAAGAGTTTCATTCCTCTTCTGAACACCCGCACACTTGCAGGTAGAGTAAGGCAGAACCTCAGGCAGAACTTTTTCAGATGATAAATCCGGCACATGCCAGTTGTGGATACAAAGACCAGCTGCAGCTACCGCTACCCCCACCCCCACCCCCTAAAAATGTGTATTAAGAGCAGTTTGTTCTGGTGTACTTGCTGCAGAACTCCAAGAGTAAACAAGCAATGGATTGAAGCTAAACGCAAATTTAAAAAGAGAGAGGTTCATGTGTGATCAACTTAGCATGGCGTCCCACTCCATACCATGCTAATCAGAGGAAATTCTTAAAATTTTGCTGGGAATTTCCCCAGGGGCTCATTTCTCATTTTTGTACAATTCTCCTCTCTGGCTTCTGGTAGAATCTTGACAATGGCATCATGCCCCCCAAGGATTGTGTCCCGAGAGGAACAATGTTACACCTGTTTCAGCCTAAAGCAGCCACCTTCTTCACACCTGCAGAAAGTGAATGCCAGCCTTCACATTTTTTCCACTGTGGTTAAAACTGATCTGGAACCAGGACAAATCTCTCCTCCCTCAAAAAAAAAAAAGAATCAGCTGTGCATGCTGTGAAGTAGCAATAACCTGAGTTACTTATACACGTAAAAAAAGATTTAATTCATGGTTGGGAAACCTGTGACCCTCCAGTTGTTGGTGGATTCAACCCCCATCATCTCCAATGAGGATGGCCAATGGTAAGGGTGTTGATAGTTGTAGTCCAACAATGTAGTCCGGTTTCAAGGTTCTAGTTTTGGTGTACAAAGCCCTATACAGCTTGGGACCAGGATACCTGAAAGACCGTCTTATCCCTTTTATACCCAGTCGATCACTGTGCTCTCTAGGTGAGGGCCACCTGCAGATACCATCTTATCAGGAGGTCCGTTCTGTACAGCATAAGAAGCAGATCTTTAGTGTAGTGGCACCTACCCTGTGGAATTCCCTCCCCTTAAATATTAGACAGGCGCCATCTCTGTTACCTTTTCAGCGCCTATTGAAGACCTTCCTCTTTCAACAAGCCTTTTAAGTTGAGACCTATCCCAGTCTGCTTCTGTGCTGGAATTGCTTTTTAATATGTCTTTAAACCTTTTCTTTTCTTTTTAAACAATATGTTTTTAACCTTTTTTAAAAAAAGATGTCTTGAAAGCTTTAAAAAAATATTTTTAAAATGTTTTGTTTTAGTGTATTTAAAAGTCTGCTTTTATGATGTTTTAAAGTGTTTTTAGTGCTTTTGTTTGCTGCCCTGGGCTCCTGCTGGGAGGAAGGGCAGGATATAAATCAAACAACAAACAAACATCTGGACGGTACTTTGGACCCAATTTGTTTAAGGTTTTCTGAATTAATACCAATACATTAAACCTGGCCCAATAGGTTATTATGTGCATATCATTATGCACATTGACATTCCCCTAGATGGATGGATGGATGGATGGATGGATGGATGGATGGATGGATGGATGGATGGATGGATGGATGGATGGATGGATAGATGGATGGATAGATGGATGGATAGATGGATAGATGGATAGATGGATAGATGATGGATAGATGGATAGATGGATAGATGGATAGATAGGGGAGAGAGAGGGTGGGGAGAGGGTGGAGAGAGGATCTAGGGAACAGCAATCCTGGGACTTTTTTCAGAACAAGAGCAATGGCATCATCTTCTAGGGTGCCAGGATAATGAAAGGATGGATAATGAGGATTTCATGATATAGACTTCTATTCAGAATCCTTCTGTACAGAGGATTAGGGTGGAGGAGAGTGTCCACTGATGACCACAAGTTATGGCTGACTAGCAAGCCAAGGTAGAAGTTGAGGAGCCCTGCATCCACACCCTAATCAGACCCAGCACCAGTGGTCATCCAGGTTGGGCACTAGCCAAGGACCTCACAACTTTGGAAGGGCCCCTCATTGACCTGGCCTAGCCATGCCTCCATTTTCTGCCCTCCCTGCCAGGCTCCCAGATGCTTTTCAGTGGTGGGCAGCAGTATTGCTGTTGAATGGGTGACAAGCTCACCTCCCATCTGCAGTGGATGCCTGCCATTTTATGTTACCAAAAAAGTAATGCCCAGGACCAAAATATCTATGAAATCTATTGACCGCATGAAGTAGTGATGCCCGTCTATGGCTGAATCATGTCCAGGGGTGGTGGAGGGCAATGACCAGCACCACTGCCCAAAGCGGGAGCAGAGAAAGCATGTGGCAGAGGGTGTTGGGGTGGGGGACCATCATCAACATCATGGCAAACTATCCCCCTTAAATTTGGCACTGGTTCTGATCCTAATTCACCCAGTGAGGCAAGCAAGGGTATAGACAGTGAGGTCATCTTATAAGTTCCATCCTTTAAATAACGTGTAATGCTACAATGTGTGGTAAGCTATCCCTGCTGTGTTTTGGAGCCTTCTTGCTCATTATGCTAAATCAAGCCCTGGATATTTGCACCACTGCAAAGCGGGAGTGGGGGAGTGGGAGCAATAGCTTTTCAAGCCCTATGTCTGGGTTACAAGGCTATGACTCCAATACTCCAGCTCCAACCCAAAAGAAAGTTAATCAGCTACTTTATCTCTTTTATATTTTTATATATCCTCTCCTGTCCCCAGCCACATGATTTCCATGCAGCAAAGCATGGATTGAGGTTTTTAAATGTGTTTAGCATCAAGTTTTGCAAATACCTTGTTGTTATAAGAGATTGGTAATCTTGCAGAAATGGGAGAAGGAGAAAATGGCAATGGGTGGTGGCGTTGGGGAGAACGAGAGTCCCTCGGCAACCATTTTTAAATTTCTATTATTATTATTATATTTTTTTGCGAAAGGGCACACTCAACAGAGCAAGCAAATCTGCGCAGAGAAATTTCTGCAAGATTCTTTCATCTGCTCTGTAAACATAGCCTCGCCATTACCGTAACAGAGTTCATGGACTCTAATAAAAGGAAAATTACCCTATATTTCAATGTGGTGTTTAGAGATTTCCTTCTCACACTTACAATCAGTGGGTAGCTATTGAACTCAGGTGGTGCTTCCCCTCCCCCTCTGCTCCCCAGCAGATTTCTCTAGCCAGACCCATTACCATGGTATATGCAAGTGAATTGCAAGTAAGAGGCTTTTCACTTAAATGCCTGCAATTTGCTCGCTCTCCAGTACCCAGCAAATGTCTCACAGTACTGGGCTAATGTATGTAGCACTTCCCACACTATATATACAGTTGCCTTATATTTTAATTGGCCCACCAAATCTCTTCTACCCCATTCCAAGATTGATCTGGATGGTGTGGAGTTACCAATATTATCCACTGGCAGAGTAGCTGGCTGTGGGAGCCTGTTGCAGCAAATGCAACCGTGATAGTCACTTTGCAGCAAGGCTTGTTTTATTTATTTTTTTAAAATCAGACGGGTCAAAATAGCTTTAGGAAGTTATTGCAATCCCCATATGTTAGTATTTTATTGATGTTTAAGAGGCTATCTTCCCTAATTGCCCTGTGCTACTCTAAAATGTGGAAATTGTGTTGTGTCTGTGTGTGGCTATTTGTGATAGGAACATCAGAAGGGCTATCTAGTTCTCATCCTGTTCTCACAATGGCCAAGCAGATGACTATGGGAAGCCCACAAGCAGGATCTGAGGGCAGCAGCACTCTCTTCACCTGTATGGCCACTGTGAGAACAGGATGCTGGACTAGATAGTCTTCGGCCTGATCCAGCAGGGCTCTTCTGATGTTCATTTGCTTTTATTAAGGCTCAGTGAGCTCCACTTCATTGCAACAATCTCAGACTGAAAGGGCCTTTCATTGTTTGATTTTCGTCAAAAGTATTGACAACCACCTTGGTGAAGTGCCGGGTCTGCATATGCATCAGAAAGAGGCAGCAGAGACCAGAGGTGGAAGAAAATGGAGAGTGCAGGTAGAGACATCATTTTTTAAAGGCTCATCCACATCTTGTTTTTTTTTTTAAAAAAAAACAACCTTGGAAGGAGAAAACTAGCACAGAGGGAAAGGGCTAGACTGCAACTTTTCTCCTATAGAGCTAGCTTTCAATTTGCTGAAAATTTTCTACATGGAGGAGCATTCCCCAAGAGGATCTGAGGCAACAGTCTGAAGTCATACAGTCCACCAGTGGCTTCCAGAACCGGTGCCCTCCAACTCCTATTACCCCTGACCATTTTCCCCTACTGGCTAGGGCTGATGACAGTTGTAGTCCAGCAATATTTGGATGGCACCAGGTTGGGGAAGCCTGGCTTACCACCTCATCCCCATCAGATTGTACTGCACGTGAACTGTTGCTTCTGAGACATTGATAGGTCCAAATTTGCGAGGAGGAGGAACCTGCATCCCTCTGGATGTTGTTGGCCTCCAACTTCCAGCAGCTTCCATCAGCCCCAGCCAGCAACGCCAACAGTGAAGGATGATGGGAGTTATAGCCCAACAACGTTTGGAGGGCCACAGGTGCCCCATCTCTGCTGATGTATGTCTTAGGATGGTGTGTGTGGGATGACGGATATTTTAATATGATCCCCCCGTATCCCTGGACCAACTCTGCATTGCTCAAAATCTGATAAACGAAAGATAGATTGTGCAATTGAATACATCTTTTAATGTCAGGGAGGGGGACGGAGGGGAGAGATGGACTTATTTGCCCAATATAACGATTCCAAAGAAAACCTCCAACCTTCTGGAGAAGTAGGAGATGATGGGGGTATTAGATTTGTGTACTGTGCACAAAATTGCTATAATTTTTCTCCCCATTTCTGCAGCACAGTACCGACTACCTGGGTATAATTAAGGTCACAGGAGGCAGGGAATGCCGAGGAACTGCAAAGTGCAAAATTGCACCTTACGGTGAGTCGTTTGCATGAGGAAAAGTTGGATTTGAAGTGGTTAGGCAGAGACAGAAAGGCAGCTTAATTAATAAAAGTGTCTGTTTCCCAAAGCACCACTCAGCTTCTATATCTATATCTATCTATATGTGTGTGTGTTGTGTATACACACACACACACACACACATATACACACTTCTAGCTGTTGCAGACATTCCCTTAGTGAGCTGGGAGCTCATCACAGAGCCATTAAGCACGAGTAATTGTATCAGCTTGAGGAAAAGAAAAGGGGAAAAAACCCATAAAGTATATATCTTCAGAAAGTGCTTTGGAAAGGTAGCCTTGGGAGCAAATTACCTTAGCACCCAGACACTGAATCATGCCATCTCCCTCAGGGAACCTTCCTGGTGGATGGGGTGAAATAATATTTCAGTTAGGTCAAAAAGACAGGAGAGGAAACAGTGCTCAAATCATTGTGGGGAGGGCCCCCGTAATGAAATCCCTGATTCTCCCTCAAATCCCACCCCCCTTTTGGCCAAATCACGCACAACCCCATAGCCTTCTGAATATAGTATCTAAAGGGCACCTCAGAAAAAGGACAGGAGCCTCTTCCCTGCTAATTCAGTCAGTGAGAACCACATGTCGTTCACACCTACATGAAAACAGTGAAGGGCAACACTTAAAAAAAGCAACTTGAGACTGCTCCCTGTGAAAGTGTATACCTCAAGGTTGCTGTAATGCACTCTACGACGGGCGTCCCTTAAGTTACTCCAGAAGCTACAGCTTGTGGGGAAATGTTGTGATTTGGCTACTAACTGGAGCAACCTGTTATTTATTATTTATTTATTTATTACATTTCTACCCCGTCTTTCATCATAGAAACCCAAGGCAGCTTACGTATGGTTCCCAGGCAGTCTCCCATCCAGTCACTGACCAGACCTAACCCTGGGTGCTGCCTTCATGTGCCTTCAGGCCATAGCCTAGGACCATAGCCTGGGACATGTTATGAACATGTGACATCATTGGTCAAAGACAGTGTTGGCTGGTTCCCCTTTGGGACTGGTAAGACACAAGGCAGAGTGGCCAACCACAGGTGGGGAAGCAATGAGAGTCAGAGACAACTAATTTTCCTTCTTGCTGAGTTCTGTCAGGGCAAGAGTGAGCAGCAGCTGTCACTGGGGCACACAGTTGGCAGCCTTCCTATCATCAAGGGTCACTGCCAGTTACCGAGACGGGGAGATATGAGGAGAGCTCAGTGCAGTGCAGGTGCAGCGGCCACCAACCGACTGTACAAAGGTAGCATTTACAAAGGTAAAATTTACAATTGCTGCTTCAACCATTGTTGCTTCTGGCCTCACGCACTACTGGCATGTGGCCCTGGAAGAACATCCAGAAGAGAATGTGTCCCTCAAGCTCAAGAAGGTTCTGCACCTCCGCTCTAGGGTCTCAGGCAAAAGCTCTTCCCATCTCCGCTACTTGAGAGTCTTTAACTAGAGATTCTAAGGATTGGTGCTGTCCTGGGCTCCTACTGGGAGGAAGGGCAGGAGGTAAAATAAATAAATTAGGATTTTGCCTGGGACCTTCCGTTTGTGCTTGACCACATGCCATGCTGTGGGCGTGCACAACATATACAGAGTTACTTCCTTGTCTCCAGCTTCCAGTGTCCAGTTTGCAGTGAGCCATTTTGCAACTGCAGGCACGCAAGGCTATTCTCCCCTCCCACAACCCCGGAAACCTGGCATTTGTTTACCTGACACCGTTACAAGTGTAAACAGCTGTACATTCCAGTGCCTACAAGATGTAAAACAGCAGCCACGCATATTATACATATTGGTGCTGCACAGGTACTCCATGCATTCCCTGTGATGACAGAGAGAGTAATATGATATAAGGCCAAGCCTGGTTTTATCTGAGAGAGGCCTCAGCAAAGCTAAGACCTGAAACCAGATTTTTTTTTTCCCCTTGCAGGTTGCACAGCTAAGCTCTGCATCATGAGAACTGGGACAGTAACACATTGACCTTCATATTATTATTTTATTATTTATTATTATTTATTACGTTTATACCCCATCTTTTTTTCACCATGGAACCCAAGGCAGCACACATGTTCCCAGGCAGTCTCTGCTCCAGACACTGACCAACCCAAACCTGCTTAGCTTCAGCAAGGTGGTGGTCTCATGTGCCTTCAGACCACACCCTGGGACCATGAGGCTCTCCAGATGTTGGGCTCCAATTCCCATCAGCCCCAGCCAACCAGGTCAATAGTCAGGGACAGTGGGAGCTGGAACATCTGGAGGGCCACAGGTGCCTCATCCCTGCCACAGAAGATGCTGAGATGCTCTGCTCTCATCTGGTAACTGCAGAGGAATCACTGCCCAGGGGTGAAGACGTCTGACTGGGCAGAACCTGCACACTTTGGAAACCAGACCCAACATTTTGTTAATCAGCAGGGCTTTTGCTAGGGACATTGTTAATTGTTAATAGTGTAATTGTTATGTTGGGGAGGTGTGTGTCCTTGGTTTCCCCTGTCTGGAGAAACTCTATTCTTAATTAAAGAACCTGATGTGTTTCTAAGGTGCACAGACACTTAAGGGAAAGGCAGAAGCTCAGCTGGAGAGCATCTGCTCTCCATGCAGAAGGTCCCAGGTTCAATCCCTGGCCACTCCAGGTAGGACTTGGAATCATCCCATCTGAAACCCTAGAGTGCTACTGTAGACAATACTGCCCTAGATGGACCATTGGTCTGACTTGGTGTAAAGTAGCTTCCAATGTTCTTATGATGGAGACTGAAATGTTGGCTGGATTTCCTTCACCCCCCAAAAATGAGGTTTTCATATCTAGAAGAAGAGGGGCATAAAGTCTGGAATTTGCACACAAAAAAACCACTGCAAAAACATAACTTAGATATCTCCAGGATTTTGTAATGGTAAGAGCCAATGAAGAACAGCAAATTATTATGAACAGCCTGTTGGATCAGGCCAATGGCCCATCTAGTCCAGCATCCTGTTCTCACAGTGGCCAACCAGATGCCTGTGGGAAGCCTGCTAGCAATATGTGAGCACAACAGCACTCTCCCCTCCTGCAGTTTCCAGCAACTGGTACTCAGAAGCAGTGGAGGCAGAGCACAGCCATCATGACAAGTAGCCTTTCCTCCATGAATTTGTCTAATCATCTGTTAAAGCCATCCACGCTGGTGGCCATCACTGACTTTTGCGGGAGTGAATTCCATAGTTTAACTAAGCTCTGTGTGAAGAAGACCTTTCTTTTCTCTGCCCTGAATCTTCCAACATTCAGCTTTGTGCCCACAAGTTCTAGTGTTACAAGGGAGGGAAGAAAACTTCTCACTCCATGCCATGCATAATTTTATAAACTTCAATCAAGTCACCTCTTACCTGCCTTTTCTCAAAATCTAAAATAAGCAGCAAATGCTACAACCGTTCCTCGGAGGGGAGTTGCTCCAACCCCAGCCTGTGACGTATTACTGCAGTTTTGATCCTTGCCTTGCTCTTTTCCTGACCAAGTCTTGTGAATCATCCCCAGTCTAATAATAGACATTTAATAACACCTCCCAGTGCTCTACCCTCTTCTGCCTCCTTTTCCTGGCTTTTTGGGAAGGCTAATGTCTTGTTAAAACATTTTTTTCCTTTTAAAAAAACTTATTAATTTTTCTTGTGACAGAAGGCTGATTAGCTTCTAAATTACCCTGCTCCTATTTTTAGAGTGAGGCACCCCTCCCACCCTTCACACACAGTTTAATCCCAAGGAATTAATTTGTCTCCATATAATGCTGACTTGTCTTTCTCTGGTTCTCCTCAGTCCTCAAATGTGTTCATTTGAGGCACATCCACCTTTGTTTCAAGTGTAGTCTCTCTCTTTTTTCCTTTCCTTTGCTTTTAATGCTGCTTCTGTTAGTTGACTGCGATAGGTCCGGGAGTGGGACACAGTACAAGAAAGCACTTCCTGTGTCCGTGATAATCCATAGTTCATAGAGGCCTGCAGAGATCCCTGTCCCCACCAGGCCTGGAACCAATCTAGAGGTTGTATTGTCTGAGGGTAGAGAGAGACTTTGGTTCCAGTGCATCTCCACCTCTCCTTTCTGAAAATGGGGGCACACGACGCTATTCAACCCCCCACCCCTTTTTCGTACTGTAAAACCGGGTAGAAGCATTCGCTTCAATAAAAATTTGCAACTGATTGGCAGAGCAGCCCCTCCCCCTTCCAGGTGTGGCCAATGGAAATGCTTTGCTATAGGCGACTAGTGTGCTCCCAGCCTGAGAAACTAGAGCAGGGATGGTTAATAAGGCCCCCTCCAGATAGTGACTACAGCAACTATAATGCCTGACCTTTGGCGATGCTGACAGGAGTGGTAGTTAGATATTAGACAGGCACCATCTCTGTTATCTTTCCGGAGCCTACTGAAGACCTTCCTCTTTCAGCACGTTTTTTTAAGCAGAGACCTTATCACAGTCCGTGTCTGTGTCGGCATTGCTTTTTAAGATTTTTTTTAAATCTGTTTTTAAGGATGTTTTGTTTTAATATGTTTTTAAATATGTTTTGTTTTAATACGTTTCAAAGTCTGTTTTTAAGATGTTTTAGAGTGTTTTTAGTGTTTTGCTTGCCACCCTAGGCTCCTTGAGGGAGAATGGGTGGGATATTAATTAATTAATTAATTAATTAATTAAATAAATAAATAATAGTTCAACAACATCTGGAAGGTGCCATGATGGCCGCCCTGGGAAATTAATTTCATTCTTTTGGAATCTTTCCGGAGGCCTCTCCTATGCCGAGGTTAGGAAATGAAGATAAGAACATGTCAAGCTGCCTTGTACTGAATCAGACCATTAACCTATGTACCTCGTCGTTGGGTAGGAAGTTGAAGTTGCAAAGGAAGAAGAAAAATGCACCCACCAGTAGTGGCAGAGTGTGATTGCCACCACTGATTGCCACCACTAGTGTGCTCACCCCTGTTTTGACCCCTGTCCCCTCTTCCCAAATCACTAAAAAAACACAAAAAAACACCACCACCCACAACTTCACAGCCTTCAAGTGAGATGAGCCATTGCAGATGCTTGGTAGACTTTGTTGAGCTCGGTGGGTCACCAATTGCCCAACCCTCACTGGACAACATTGACACTGTTTCTGAGTGAGCTGTCCTATCAGTGGTAGAGCACCCCCTTGTGATGTTCCTATATTAATGTATATATGGTAAGTGTTGGTTGTTTAGAAGATACATGGTAAGTGGAGTGAAAGAGGAGGGGGAGTGAATGGGCAGTAGAATGCTAGATGATTGGCTGAGTGTTTAAAATGGCTGAACGTATAAAAGGAAGAGTGAGAGTGGAATCTGGGGGGAGAAGAGAAAGAGTGGGTTGCTTGGTGGGGTTTAGAGAGTTGTTCGCCAGGAGAGAGTGGAGAAGGAGGGGGGTGGAGTTCGGATTAGTATTGAGTAAAACCATATGCTTATGTGCCTTAAGAAGAAATCTTGTTAATCTTGTTAGCTTTGTTATCTGTAATAAATACTTAATTTGGTTTACCAAAGGCCTGATCCTTGGCTGGGGTTTCACAGACCAGAAGGGAGGGTAAGGTAATGACCAAGGCTGAAGGGAAACTGTAACAAATGGTGGCAGCGGTGAAGAGAATAACAATACCAGTATTCAGATTCTCTGGGAATACTAGTATTGGGACGTTACTGGTGGTTGCCTAGCAGGGGGATCTGTTGAGATCTGTGCTAGAGCGGGGAGAGAAACAATAAAAAAGGACAGTCCGGACTGGTGGAGTCCCTGGTGGTGCCTAGTGACAGGCAGTAGCCACGCGCAGGTAGGAACCTGACAGAGAGCCAGGGAAGGGTGTCACAGGTGGTGGTAGCAGTGGGATATGAACAACAGAGAATCCAGATACGAACAAAGGAGACTACGTCACAGGTGTTGGCTGTAGCAGTGGTACGAATACTAGAGAATCCTTAACAGTGGTGTGGCAGACAGAAATAACAAAACAAGATTACTTGTGAGAGTGACTGGCAAAGAATGTGTGGCAAAGAGTGAGTGAACTCAAACACCATGGCTGAATACATAAAAATGAAAAGAGAGGAGCTGGTGGAGAAGTGCATAACATTCAATTTACCTCACGAGGGTAAAGGGGTAGATGAATTGAGGGTAGCACTTATAGGATTTGCAACTGCCCAGCAAAAACAACCTGTCAGGGAAGAGACCCCAGAAGGATATTTAAGCAATCCCGCTTATATAGAGTACTTGAGAGAGAAGTTAAGATGGGAGGCTGAGGAAAAAGACAAGCAGAGGGAGTTGGAAGCTGAGAGATTGAGGATGGAAGCTGATGGGAAAGACAAGCAGAGGGAGTTGGAAGCTGAGAGATTGAGGATGGAAGGTGCAGAGAAGGAAAAACAGAGGGAGTTGGAAATTGAGAGAATGAGATTGGGGTTTGAGGAGAGGGAGAAGCAACGAGCATTGGATGCTGAATTACAAGTAGAAAAGTTAAAATTTGATAGAGAGAAATTTCACTCTGAGGAGACAAGGAAAGACAGAGATGGAGCAAAAATAAAAATTACTCCAAAGGACTTTGCTGTCTATGAGCCTGGTCAAGATCTTCAAATTTACCTCAGCACCTTTGAAAAAGCAGCTCAGTTGTGGGGGCTACCTGAAGATAAATACATACAGTATTTATCAAACCTGATTAAAGGGGAATTGGCTGAGGTATACTAATATTTCCCCTCAGACAGGCCCGTCACCTATGCTGAATTCAAAGAAGCAGTGTTTAAAAGATTCAGACTGGGGCCTGATCATTTTAGAAAGCTTTTCAGAAACTGCCAGATACAGACAGGGAGGTCTTTCGTGGAGCTGGGGGCAAAACTGATGGACATATTTGGGAAATGGCTGACAAGTGCAAAAGCTCAGTCTGTGGAGGAGGTGAAAAGGAGAAATAAGGCTCCTGGTCAAAGACCGTTCTCCTACATCGGTGCAGGAGGCCGCAGAGATGGCGGATCACTTCGCCTCCAACAGAACTGGCTGGGTGGGGAAAACATCAAGAGATTTTAAACCCAGACCATATAATGCTGGCAGAAGGGATGTGGTACCACAGCGAGTGAGTCCTCCATTAAAATCTGAAGGGCACAGGACACCCCAGAGTGGATCTGTGTACCCTAAAAGTGAGGAGAAATTATGCTACAAATGTGGTAGACCGGGGCACCTACGTTTTCAATGTGAGGTTGCCAACCCCATTAGTAATCCTGCTCAGACAAGGGCAGTGAAAACAGAGCCCAAGGCTTTAGAAACAGCGAAAAAGGTTCAGTTCTGCCAGATAAACTGGACAGAAGTAACAGACCTTGATTCAAGTCTGAGAGAGGAAGTGAGTGTACAAGGGGCAAATTATTGGGCATTGCTTGATACTGGTGCCGTTCAGACATTACTGAGGCCAGAGTTAATAAAATCTGAGGTAATATTACCTCAGGAAACTGTGACTATCCAAGGAGTGAGGGGTCAACACAGAAAGTTTGCCTGTGGCCCTGGTGGAAATGACTTGGAGAGGCCGAGAGGGCCGATATAAAGTAGGCATTAATGCCCAGCAACAAGAACCAGTAATACTGGGAAGAGATGTAATGGGAGCCCAAGGAAATATCTATGTAGTGACCAGACAGCAACTTGGCAGAGAAAAAGAAGCCATATTAAGGGGGGCTGAAACAAACAGGGTGGAATCTGTTAACCAGCCTCAGGTCACCATAGCAACCACTAGCAGGCCTGCTGAAGGAGACAAACTGTATCAAGTGGTCTCTGATAAGAAAGAAGCAGAGCAATTCAGGGAAGAGCTGCATAAAGATATAAGTTTGTGTCAGCTCTACACTGCATCAGCAGTGCCGGTGGGGGCTGGAAATTCCTGGGTGGTTGGCAGGGAAGCAAAGTCCTTAGCCAGCAGTCTGGCCATAAATCTGCCAGGTCTTAGGAGGAGGGAATCTGATAAGGCCCCGGCCTGTCCGAAGGGTACTTGCCGAGTCAGGAGTCCAGAAGCGAGGTCAGTAGAGGTCCGGGATCAAGTGCCAAGGGGTCAGTGCAAAGAGGTTGCAAGGAAACTAGGAATACACAAAGCCACGCCTGACGTTGCAGTCAGCAACAAGCTGCAGCCAAGGTGTGCCTTATAAAGAGCAAGGTTGACAGCAGGTGTGATTCCTCAGCGTTTGGGCCTTAAGGAGACAGGCCTGCCTCTCTTCTGCCTGACCTTCTGCTGTCTACGTTCTGCAGGTGAGGGGGGAGTATCCTGTTCACTGTCTGTGTCTGGCTGCAGGGACTCTGCTGTATCTGGGGTGCTCTGCAGCTGAGGGGCAGAAGGAGCTGGATTCTCAGGAGGCTCCTCCATGTCTCCTTCTGAGTCTGCTGCTCCTGGGTCTGCTGCTGTTACTCCCGAGTCATCCTCATCTGAGGAGTCCTCTGACGGGGCCATGACAGTTTGAAGCAGATAAAGGAACAAGCCCTGACCCAACAGATTCCTTTCACTGACAAACTGAGGAATCAAGTTGTGTGTGAAAATGGGATTTTATATAGACTGTGGATGCCCGCTGAGAGAAAGGATGAATGTGAACCAGTGAAGCAATTGATAGTACCTAGCAAATACAGAACCAGATTGCTAGAGGTAGCCCACGATGTCCCATGTGCAGGACATCTGGGAATAAAAAAGACCAAGAGGAGATTGGCGGCACACTATTATTGGCCAAACATCTCCAAAGATGTAAAACAACATTGTCTATCTTGTGGAATATGCCAAAAGGTGGGGAAAAGTGGAGTAAAGACTAAGGCACCCTTAAAGCCCCTTCCTATAATTGGACAACCCTTTTATAGAGTGGGAATAGATTTGGTGGGCCCTTTTTCCAAACCCACAAGGCATGGCAAGAAATATCTAGTGGTGGTGGTGGATTTTGCCACCAGGTACCCAGACGCAGAAGCACTGAGATCTGTAGAAGCCCCTGTAGTGGCAGAGGCTTTATTAAAAATCTTTATGAGGCTGGGTTTCCCTCATGAAGTGCTGACGGATCAAGGCAGTGTATTCATGGGAGAAGTGATGCAATGTATGTGGAAATGTTGTGGTCCAAAACATCTAAAGACCACTACTTACCATCCCGCCACTAATGGGTTAACAGAGAGATTCAATGGCGTTTTGAAGGGCATGATCAGAAGCTATGTTCAAGATCACCCACAAGACTGGGATGAACGGTTGGGATGCTTCTTATTTGCATATAGAGAAGTCCCTCAAGAGTCAACAGGCTTCTCACCCTTTGAACTCATGTTCACTAGAAAAGTGAGGGGACCTTTGGAACTATTAAAAAATTCATGGGAAGGAACCCTGGGAGAGTACAAAACATCTGTAGTAGATTTTGTATTGGAATTCCGCAATAAATTAACATCAATGATGGAGGTGGTGGAAAAGAATTTGAGTCAAGCACAGGAGAAGCAACGTTACTGGTATGACAGAACAGCCAGGGAACGTGTGTATGATGTGGGAGATATGGTTATGGCGTTCATACCCAGGAAACATGACAAATTACAGGCTAACTGGGAAGGACCATATACCATCAGTGAAAGGCTTGACACAGTGACGTATGTAATCACCACAGACCAATTAAACAAAAGCAAAGTGGTTCATGTAAATATGTTGAAGCCTTACCATACCAGGGATGCACAGGTGTTGCAAGTTACCTTATTCCCTGAGGGAAGTGGGCCTGAACTTCCAGATTTGGTACAGGAAAGCAAAGACAAAGGAGGGGTAGATCAAGTGGAATGGTCAGAGGAGGTGAAGGAGGAAGTAAAAGAAGAGATTCTGAGAGTTTTGAAAACCTATAGGAATCTCTTTAGCAACAAACCTGGCCGAACCAGTATAGTTATACATTCCATTGATACTGGAGATCATGCCCCAATCAGATCTGTTCCGTACCGTGTGAATGGGAAAGTTTTGAATGAGATCAAAAGGGAGGTGGAAGATATGCTGGAATTAGGAGTGATCAGGGAATCCATCAGTCCCTGGGCCTCAAGTATTGTCCTGGTTCTGAAAAAAGATGGAACGACAAGGTTTTGCATTGATTATCGGCTAATCAATAAAATTACTGTCCCAGATGCGTATCCTATGCCTAGGGTAGACGCAATGTTAGAGTTATTGGGGGCAGCAACCATTATCTCTACACTAGATCTCTGTAAAGGATTTTGGCAAATGGAACTAGACGAGCAATCCAGAGCCAAAACTGCCTTCAGTACACCAGATGGGTTATATGAGTTTGTGACCTTACCCAAGAGACTAAGGAACTCACCAAGTTCATTTCAGAGGCTAATCAATACTGTGTTGCGAGGCATGTCAGAGTTTGCAGTGGCCTATATCAATGACGTGGCCATTTTTAGCAAGTCGGTGCCTGAGCATGTCCAACACCTGACAACAGTATTGGAGGCCTTAAGAAAAGCAGGCCTCACAATAAAAGCTAAGAAATGCCAGTTTGGACTAAAGGAAGTAATCTATTTAGGACATAAGGTGGGGAGTGGGAAAATCACCCCCTTATGGAGCAAGGTGGAGGCAATACAAGCGTGGCTGATCCCCTTAACCAAAAAACAAGTAAGGGCATTTCTGGGTGTGGCTGGATTTTATAGGAAGTTTGTGAGAAATTTGGGGGAAATAGCAACCCCCTTGCATGAATTAACAAAGAAGAAGTGTTCTGAGCGTGTGGTATGGACGGATGAAAGTCAGAAGGCTTTTGATCTACTGAAGCAAGCCTTGTGCCAAGGACCCATATTAATAGCACCAGACTATGAGAAACCATTCATTGTGGCTACAGATGCGTCGGACCTGGCGCTGGGAGTCGTCTTGCTACAGGAGAGAGAAGGCACCAGACATCCAGTGGCGTACCTGAGTCGCAAGCTGACGCCGAGGGAGAAAAACTATTTGTCGGTCCAGAAGGAGTGCCTAGCGGTCGTGTGGGGACTGAACAAGTTGCGCCCATACGTGTGGGGACGAAGATTCACAGTGACTACGGATCATCGGGCCTTGTTATGGTTGCAGACTATGAAAAACCATAACACTATGCTGCAGAGGTGGTCCTGGGCCCTACAGGACTATCAAGTGGACTTCCAGTTCATAAAAGGCAAGGACAATGTACTGGCCGATGGACTTTCCAGGCAAATGGCTGGGACTGCAGTGACGTGACCAGACGGAGGAACAAAGAAAGACATTTTCCCCATAGAGACTTTTATTTGTTAACGCGACGTATAAATCCTGGAACAGGAATAATACTCTGCCATTGTTTTAAGGGGGGGGGGAATGTGATGTTCCTATATTAATGTATATATGGTAAGTGTTGGTTGTTTAGAAGATACATGGTAAGTGGAGTGAAAGAGGAGGGGGAGTGAATGGGCAGTAGAATGCTAGATGATTGGCTGAGTGTTTAAAATGGCTGAACGTATAAAAGGAAGAGTGAGAGTGGAATCTAGGGGGTGGATGAGGTGAAACTGAGTGGGTTGCTTGGTGGGGTTTAGAGAGTTGTTTGCCAGGAGAGAGTGGAGAAGGAGGGGGGTGGAGTTCGGATTAGTATTGAGTAAAACCATATGCTTATGTGCCTTAAGAAGAAATCTCTTAATCTTGTTAGCTTTGTTATCTTTAATAAATACTTAATTTGGTTTACCAAAGGCCTGATCCTTGGCTGGGGTTTCACAGACCAGAAGGGAGGGTAAGGTAATGACCAAGGCTGAAGGGAAACTGTAACAAATGGTGGCAGCGGTGAAGAGAATAACAATACCAGTATTCAGAGTCTCTGGGAATACTAGTATTGGGACGTTACTGGTGGTTGCCTAGCAGGGGGATCTGTTGAGATCTGTGCTAGAGCAGGGAGAGAAATCATAAGAGAGAGTGGACCGGACTGGTGGAGTCCCTGGTGGTGCCTAGAGACAGGCAGTAACCACGAGCAGGTAGGAACCTGACAGGGAGAGCCAGGGAAGGGCGTCACACCCCTCCATTAGCAGCATCAATTGTTGCAACATTTCTTCTCTTTACTTTTTAAACTTTCTATAAAGTGCAGTGGCAGTTGTTCCATCCATCTTCATTTCACAGAGAGCTTCTGGACCCAGGTGAAGCCTATCAGGCCTTACCCATTAAGTTGGCATTTTGCAAGGTGGAAACGAGTTATTCAGTTTTTTAAATGTGCATGGAACTAGCTCAACCTTGTAATGTTCAGTGCGATATCATGAGCACCCCTGTAGATTTGTGTCTACACACACACACACACACAGAGATGTGAACAAGGCCTCACGGGGCATGCTGATTATCTGTTCCATCATATAAGTGCTTTACCAGGTTGCAGAGAATGTTGTTCCCAATTAAGGATGGATGACTAATTCAATTCAATTCACATTTCAAGCTCAATCTATCAAATCCACACTTTCCAAAACAATATTAGAACTGAAGCATTGCCATCCTTTGAAATTTGCACTTAGTTGAATTTTGCAATGCAGTTTGCCAAACATTGTACAAAAATTTGCATTATACAAACAGGCTTATGTTAGGGGAAAGTATACAAAAAATGAATATATGAGTGAAAATAATATAGAAAATGCCTACAAAATTGGTTTTATTGGAGAAATTTGCACTAAAATGCTGGGAAATTTTCATGAGGATTTTTTTTAAAGAAATAGCAAATTACTGCAGAAATGTGAGAAATGAGTTTAAGATTGGAAAAAAATGAGAAACTGGAAGAACAGAAGTGGGCAGATCTTTCCATCCTTATTCCTGATATAATATGTGGGCGCATTTGCCTCCATCATCCCCTTCCATGAAATAAATTCTGGGAGATTTGCTCCTGAAGAAAGGGGTTGAGAGAGGAACCACATGGGATGAAGAGCCCAATGGTAGAGGGCTGGTGGATGGCCATTGGATCACCTTCACCACAACCCAGTTTTTTTCTCTTTGTAGCGCTCTCGTCCCTCCCTAGACCAATGCGGGCTGCACTAGTCTCATTTTTAAGGGACTGAATAGGGGACAGAGAGAGAGAGAGAGAGAGAGAGTAGGATATCCTTGATAGGCCGTTAGGAACCTTCGTTTTGCTCTATTGCATGCCACTGGGAATTCAGATTGGCTGTCTGGGAGTCGTGTTTCACTGGTTTGGCTCTTTGGAATTTAGCGCAGGCAGGTGAAGCAATGATAAGGACATAAAAGACAGGCACACTAAAGAATTATTATAAAATTTCTAAAATTTGTGAAGCTATTGGGGAGGGGCAGGATTTTTTAAAAGAAATCAGACAAAAATGGAAATTTTGAGACTGAAAATCACTTTTTTACTGGAACATAATCTGTTTTATGTATAACTTGGTTTGCCCATCAAATCATCATGTTTTATATATTAAAGTACAGCTTAATCAGACAACCACCAGCTGTGGCTCTCCAGCAAGGGATAGGGAAGAAATTAATCCCTCTTTGCTAGGTGAGCATGCTCACCCAGGCCCCAGTGTTTACCCAAAAGGTGCATGTCAGGCCAAAAGGACATCCCCAGGTCCCACCAGCATAAAACAATGGCAGATCCCTAAAAGTGGAAATGGACTGCCTTCAAGCTGATCCCGACTAATGACGACCCTACGGATTGGGTTTTCATGGTAAGCGGTATTCAGAGGGGGTTTCCCATTGCCTTCCTCTGAGGCTGAGAGGCAGTGAGTGGCCCAAGGTCACCCAGTGAGCTTCATGGCTGTGTGGGGATTCAAATCCTGGTCTCCCAAGTCATAGTCCAACACTCTAACCACTATGCCACACTGGTTCTCCTAAAGGGTGCTCTTAACCCAATACTGCCTCAGTATACCTAACTATTTTTCTCCCCAGCTTCCTCACCTGCCTGGACTATTTTATTTATTTATTTATTCGATTTATATCCTACCCTTTCTCCCAGTACATGCCCAGGATGACATCTCTATGCCTGCAAATGTCAAGCCAACCGTGCCACTCCGAAATACCAAACAAATTCATCCCAATAGCGTGAAGCAGGCAAAAAAAGGAGGGATCTTGGGGTCAATCAAGGAATCCCCCCTCCAAAAAAAATCCTACTTATCCCCTTCAACAGGCAACTAGCCAAGCCCACACTGCATACAGGGAAAGGGATTGAGGGTTAAACAGAAGGCTTGGGGGAGGGGCTGGCTTTTTAAGCCCTCCTTCAATCTCCCCTTCCATTGGCCTTTTGGCCACCAGGTGACATTCACCTCTGTCCTCTCCCTTTGGGAGACACCCTCCTGAGTCTTTTTTGGCAAAGAGAGGGTGTGAGGGCAAACCCACAACAAGAGTAGGGACAATATTCTGGATTTGGCTAATTAGGCTGCAGATTTTCTATTTGTTATATTTAATCAATATGAGTTTTCCCACCAATTCATTGCTTCTTGAATGTTCTTTGTAGGAGGTATGGGCTATGTCCAGCCTCTCTTTCTCATAGGCACAAACTACAGAACACTGCAGACTATTTTGACCACAACCTTAAAGAGTGAAATCGGGGGGGTGGGTGGGAGGGGAGAAGGAGGGAGGGAGAGAAAGATATGAGGAGGTTGACAATAGCAATCTACGTCCGAATAAACTCTTAGAAATACATGCAAAGGTAAAAGAAGAAAACAACACTCTTGTTGTAAAGTTATCAGCACCATCACTCCCACAAACATTGAAATGGCATTTGAATTGCGCAAGGAAATTTGAAACAGAGCAGGAAATGGAAGCTATTCATGTGCAGGGAATGATCAGATAAGGAAATTAAACTATATGTTGAATTCTGCTGCACAACACCTTTCCTTAAGGCTACAAAAATAATGATTTGATTATCAGAGTGGTACAACAGCCAGCTCATCTCCTCCCTTTCTCTCTTACAGGGAGACTTTCCATATAAATTTGCTAAGCCGTACCTCTGGGAGACAGTCATTCTGGACACCCATTATGAACCCTTGAATTATTAATTTGCTTATTTGAACTTATAGCCCTCCCTGTCTCAAAGACTTGGGTTGGGCAATGGCAGATGAAAGCAAACATAAAGCACTTTAGTATGTTGCAATTAAAATAAATTTAAAATGGCTGGTCCTTTCTCAGCCTACCTGGAGATGCCGAGGAATGAATCTAGGCCCTTTTGTGTGCAAAACAGACGCTCTAACCACTGAGCTATGGCTCTTTCTCACATTGTAGATGTTCATGTTGTGAATGCCAGGTCGGTGAATAGCAAAACAACAGCCATTCAGGATTTGATCCTGGATGAGCACGCCGACCTGGCTTGTATCACGGAGACCTGGTTGGATGAAGCTGGGGGGGTTAATCTCTCCCAGCTTTGCCCACCAGGTTTCTCCGTGCAACAGCAGGCGAGACCTGGGGGACGGGGAGGTGGAGTTGCAGTGATCTATAGTGATACCATCTCCCTGACCAGGTGCCCTCTCCCACAGTCTTCAGGGTTCGAATGTGCATGTTTGAAGTTGGGTGGCCTGGACAGAATAGGGATTCTGTTGGTGTACTGGCCACCCCGCTGCTCAACAGTCTCCCTTCCTGAGCTAGCCGGGGTGGTCTCGGGGTTGGTGTTGGAGTCCCCACGGCTTGTGGTATTGGGTGACTTCAACATCCATGCCGAGACCGCTCTGTCGGGAGTGGCTCAGGACTTCATGGCCTCCATGACAACCATGGGTCTGTCCCAAGTATTATCTGGCCCCACTCATGCCGCTGGCCATGCTTTCGACCTTGTTTTCTGTGCGGGTTGGGATGATGGTGATCTTGGTGTGGAGGAACTCTCTGTAGTACCGTTGTCATGGACAGATCACTACCTGGTTGGGTTTAGACTCACTGGGACTCAGAACCTCTGCAGGGATGGGGGACCGATTAGGATGGTCTTCCCCAGGAGACTGATGGATCCGGATGGTTTCCTGATGGCTCTTGGGGATTTTCCTGTCACCTCGGCAGGCAATTCTGTCGAAGCCCTGGTTGACCTTTGGAATGGGGAAATGGCCAGGGCAGTGGACACGATTGCCCCGGAGTGTCCCCTCTCACAGAGTGGATCCAAACCAGCTCCTTGGTTTACCAAGGAGTTGGCAGCGATGAAACGAATAAGACGGGGACTAGAGTGACATTGGCGGAAGACTCAGAACGAGTCTGACCGAATACAGGCTAGAGCCTATTTGAAGGCCTACTCCGTGGCAGTGCGGGCAAAGAAGAAACTTTTCTTTTCTGCCACCATTGCATCTGCCGGGAGCCATCCAGCAGAGCTGTTTCGAGTGGTCAGGGGTCTTTTTCATTCACGCCCCCGAGAGGGTAATATAGACCACTCAACAGCCCGCTGTCAAGAATTTGCACGGCACTTTGCAGATAAAGTCGCTCAGATTCGCTCCGACTTGGACGCTAAAATTGATACAGTCTCAAGGGATGTAACTTTGGCTCCTGCTTGTCCAATAACAATGGATTCTTTTCAATTTGTACAGCCCAAGGATGTGGACAAGATCCTTGGAGAGGCAAGAGCCACCACATGTTTGCTAGACCCTTGCCCTTCATGGCTAATTAAGAGTGCCAGAGGGGGACTGGCCGACTGGGTGAGGGGAGTGGTAAATGCCTCTTTACAACAAGGCAGAATTCCAATGTGCCTAAAAGAGACAGTTGTAAGACCTTTGTTGAAAAAGCCCTTCCTGGATCCCTCTATAATGGGTAATTATCGGCCAGTGTCAGGTCCAGGATGAGACTGAGGAACCAGACCAGTGGGTGAAAGCAATTCAGTTTTTATTAGAGTGACATCCACACAAACGCTGCGCCTTCTCATAAAGCGCCACTGACTTACAGATCCTGCGACATGGAAAGATAGTTGACAGAGCGAAGTGCACTTTCCCGCCCAACTCTTAAGTAGGACCCAAACGGGCGCGAAGCTTTTCACTCCACCTCAATCCACCCTCAGGGGCCACCTGTCTCCCCCTCCCCCTTTCTTGTCTCTTCACTCGTCGTCGAGTACGCGATGAGGGGGGAAGCGCCGGCCCCTCCCCTTCTGAAGATTCCGACTCCGGTATGGGTGTAAGGGGAGGTCCGTGCGGAGGGGGAGGCGTGTGAACTTTCAAGGTTGGCTCCAAGACTCTGGCGCTCCCAGGATCTCTGTTGCTGGGCAACCCTATCTCTGGACATTCCTCTCCTTCTCCTTCGCTCAAGTCTGACAGGGGGCTCCCCTCCCCCTCGTCTTCTGACTCTAAATCCCCGGGACCCCAATTCCGCGTCCCGACAGCCAGTCTCCAACATTCCATTTCTGGGTAAGGTAATAGAGCATGTGGTGGCTGCCCAGCTCCAGAGATTTTTGGACGAAACGGATTATTTTGACCCATTTCAGTCTGGTTTCAGGCCTGGCTACAGGACAGAGACGGCTTTGGTCGCCTTGGTGGATGACCTACACAGAGAGCTGGACAGGGGGAGTGTGCCCCTGTTGGTTCTACTGGACCTCTCAGCGGCTTTCGATACCATCGACCATGGTATCCTTCTGGGCTGCCTTGCCCGGATGGGACTTGGGGGCACTGTGTTGTGGTGGCTCGGCTCCTTCTTGGAGGGACGAACCCAGAAGGTGGTGCTGGGGGATTCCTGTTTGACTCCTTGGCTGTTGACATATGGGGTCCCTCAGGGCTCAGTTTTGTCCCCCATGTTATTTAACATCTACATGAAACCGCTAGGTGAGGTTGTCCGGGGGTTTGGGGTTCGGTGTCATCAGTATGCGGATGACACCCAACTCTATTTTTCCTTTCCACCTAAAGCCAAGGAAGCTGTCCTGGTCGTGAACCGGTGCCTGGCATCAGTGATGGACTGGATGAGGGCGAACAAATTGAAATTAAATCCAGACAAGACAGAGGTGCTCCTGGTTAGCCGAAAGGCAAATCAGGGAATAGGGATTCAGCCTGTGCTGGATGGGGTTACACTTCCCCTGAAGACACAGGTTCGCAGTTTGGGTGTGCTCCTGGACTCAGTTTTGAACTTGGAGGTCCAGGTCTCTGCAGTGGCCAGGAGTGCTTTTGCCCAACTAAGACTGGTGCGCCAGCTGCACCTGTTCCTGGAGACGCCTGATTTGACTACAGTGATGCATGCCTTAGTTACATCCCGTTTAGATTACTGTAACACACTCTACGTGGGGCTGCCTTTGAAGACTGTTCGGAAACTTAAACTGGTACAAAGAGCTGCAGCCAGAGTGCTAACTGGGGCTGGTTACAGGGACCATATAACCCCCTTGTTACGACAGCTCCACTGGCTGCCAGTTTGTTTCCGGTCACAATTCAAAGTGCTGGTTTTGACCTTTAAAGCCCTATACAGCCTAGGTCCAGGCTATGTGTCAGACCATATGTCCCCATATGAGCCTGCCCGGGCATTGAGATCCTCAGGAGAGGCCCTTCTCTCAGTCCCAACACCTTTGCAAGCGCGATTGGTGGGGACACGAGATAGGGCCTTCTCGGTGGCTGCCCCCAGGTTCTGGAACCCTCTTCCTAGGGAAGCACAAATGGCCCCTTCCTTGCTATCCTTCCGTCGGCAGGCAAAGACTTTTTTATTCCGACAGGCTTTTGGACTAGAAGATGTTTATGATAGGGCCTCATAAGGTCTGTTGTATTGTTCTATGGTCCTATTCTTAATGTTTTAAATTGTCTTAGTATCTTAAGTGTATGTTTCATGGTTTTAATGTTACGAATAGTTTAATTCTATTTTAATTGTATATTTCTGTATGTTTTTTACCTATGTGTAGTTTTTATTTGTAAGCCGCCCTGAGTTCCAATTTTGGAGAAAGGGCGGGGTAAAAATAAAGATTCATTCAGATTCATTCATTCATGTTGATCCATTTCAGTCGGGTTTCAGACCCGGTTTCAGCACTGAGACGGCCTTGGTCGCCCTGTGTGATGACCTATGTCGGGAGAGAGACAGAGGGAGTGTAACTCTGTTGATTCTCCTTGATCTCTCAGCGGCTTTTGATACCATCGACCATGGTATCCTTCTGGAGAGGCTTGCGGAGTTGGGTTTTGGAGGCACTGCTTGGCAGTGGTTCTGCTCCTACTTGGCGGGCCGTCTCCAGAAGAAATACTTGGGGAACATTGCTCGACCCCGTGGGTTCTCCAATATGGGGTCCCGCAGGGGTCGGACTTGTCTCCCATTCTTTTTAACATCTATATGAAGCCGTTAGGTGCGGTCATCCAGAGTTTTGGAGTGCTTTGTCATCAGTACGCTGATGACACGCAGTTCTACTTCTCCTTTTCATCTTCTTCAGGTGAGGCGGTCGATGTGCTGAACCATTGCCTGGCCGGCGGTCTAAAAGTACAATAAATAAATAAATAAATAAATAAATGGACTGGATGAGAACTAACAAACTGAAACTCAATCCTGATAAGACTGAGATGCTGCTGGTGGATGGTTTCTCTGGTCAGATGGTGGATACATACCCTGTCCTGGACGGGGTTACACTCCCCCTAAAGGATCAGGTTCATAGTTTGGGAGTCGTTTTAGACTCTTCCCTGTCACTTGAGGCCCATGTAGCCTCGGTGGCATGGAATGCGTTCTACCAACTTCGGTTGGTAGCCCAGCTATGTCCCTATCTGAGTAAAGAGGACCTGACATCAGTGGTTCATGCTCTGGTAACCTCACGTTTGGACTACTGCAACGCACTCTACGTAGGGCTACCTTTGAAGACGGTTCAGAAGCTACAGCTAGTGCAAAATACGGCGGCCAGACTGCTAACAAGAACTAAGTGGTCTGAGCATATAACACCTGTTCTGGCTCGCTTGCACTGGCTTCCAATATGCTACCGGGCCAGATTCAAAGTGTTGGTTTTAACCTATAAAGCCTTATACGGCGCGGGACCACGATACCTGCAGGAACGCCTCTCCCGTTACGAACTGGCTCGTACACTACGGTCTACTACGAAGGCCCTCCTCCGGGTCCCGACCCATAGGGAGGCCCGGAGGGTAGTAACAAGATCTAGGGCCTTCTCAGTGGTGGCCCCCGAATTGTGGAATAGTCTCCCCGAGGAGGTACGCCTGGTGCCGACACTATTATCCTTTTGGCACCAGGTTAAAACCTTTCTCTTCTCTGAGGCATTTTAATTTAAGTTATTTATGTAAATGCTGTAATTTCTATTTTAGATGGTGTATTTTTATATTTGTTATACTGACTTTGTAATTTTATTATTGTATATGTTGCTATGTTTGCTGCCCAGAGAGCTGTTTGCTAGTCGGGTGGGATATAAGCGGAATAAATAAATAATTAAATAAATAAATGTTGTATGCAGCTACATAAGGAGAAGAGTGTACAATGATGGAAGCAGGGCTAATATATGTGGCACTGCTTCATACCCCCATGTAGTTCAACAAGTGAGCAAACAATGTGTGCATAGGTCTCCGCTTGGATGTGTAGAGTGTTCTTGTTTCATCTCTCCACCCACCTACTCCCTGACATGTGGGCTTTTTTAAAATGACTATCAACCATCAGATTCAGCCCAAATACCATGGCATGTCAGCAATCGAATACTGTCAGATATTAAACATTGAGATTAAAGTCCTTGGTCAACATTCAGCACATTATGGAAATATCAGAGACTGTGCAGTGAAATATTTCCTAAGATGATTTTTTGGAAGAAACTCTGTTTTTCAAATTCACTATTTCCCTCCTTTCAGCTGAGGAATTTTTGGTTACCTGTAGTACTGAAGAAGTGGAGATGGTTTCACCATGAGATTTGGGTCCATTCAAATTCTAGGGATGCATCTGTCTGCCCTTCCACATTTTGCTGAACCTTTTCCTCCAGATAACAACAACAATAACAACAACAAGAAAAATAATAGCACTGCCTATTAGCTGATCATCGGCACTTGCAAAACGCACTGTGCCTTTGCCTGTGCTGCTGATTGGCTGACACCTTTCTCCATTTCAAGCCATGCTGGAAACAGAAAATGTGTCATTGTGATGTCAGATGACTGACTGTTGAATAGCCCTGCCTACCTGTTAAACTTGACCTATGGGTGGTGGGTGAGGAAAAGGTCTGTCTTGCCAACCCCACCTTAGGGACTCCTCCTTCCCATAATCCTATTCACTCACTAAGGAGACACTTTTTTCTCTGTCCTATTAATGGTGGGAGCATGTCTGAATGGGTGAAGAGGGAGAGGGCTTTCTCAGTGGTTGCACCCAGAATATTATTATTATTGTTGTTGTTGTTGCAATTATTATTGTTATTGTTATTGTTATTGTTAATAATAATAATAATAATAATAATAATAATAATAATAATAATAATAATAATAATAATAATTAGATCCCACCCTTCCTCCCAGAAGGAGCCCAGGGCGCCACACAAAACACTAAAAACACTCAAAAACATCTTAGAAGCAGACTTTAAAATACATTAAAACAAAACATCTTTAAAAACATCTTTTAAAAAAGTCTGCCCTTTGCCTTATGAAGTGTGGGTGGTTTTGCCCTATGTCATTTTTCAGTGGCTGCTGGAGACCATTTTATGTCTGCAGGCTTTTGTCGTTAGTGTGAGATAATGTTTTTATATTTTGGTTTTAACTGCCGAACTTGTCTGCATGCTTCATTTTCAAATTTTGTTTTAAATAAAACTGTAATTTTTTTTGTTGTTGTTAAAGTTGTAAGCTGCCCAGAGCGGTTCTTTAGCACGCGAAAGGGAGGGCACAAGTGCTTAAAAACAAACAAATACAGTATTACAGTCTTGTTGCTCAAGTCCCAGATTTAGTGAGATTACTGTCAGGTGCAGGGCGAAGAGCTAAAGACAGACAGAGCTTCCTCCCATCTCCTAAAAATGAAGCACTGCTTGCCACATTGACAGGACAAGCTGCAGAGGTGGGGGGAGGGAGTAATTCAAAGAAATGAGCTGCCCTAAGTAGATTGCACCTTTAAAAGCTGACATTATTGCAGGAAACTATAGACAACACCTTGTCAAAAAAAGGGAATAACCAAGACTGGCCGAGTTGTCATTTCTGACAGGTCAGCGTAATGAGCTCCAGAATGCTGAGACTGTCAAAAAAAAAAGTCTCCCCCTCCCCCCATACTTGCTGGTTTGGGTGATAACAGGCATATGACTCATTAAAAGTACTGTGTTACCAAAATGTTGTCACCCTGACTATCACAGTTCACCACATTTATGGATGTAACTTTCCTATCCTTTTGACTTCCTGTTGCAAGACAGGACAGTGAAGCCAAATCAAACTCCTTTACTCTGGTCATTAAATGGGCAGGGTTGTAGGGGGGTCAGTGTACAATTGGTCAAAGCTGCTGGCACTTTCCAGGCCTATCTTCTATGTGGAAATGCTTGCAGAGCCAAATTGGCTCTTCTCCCCAATTTGGACTGTGTGTGCCCTTATTAAGGGCAGCGAAAATGAATGGAAAGTGTGGGGCCACCAGTCACATTTCACACGCCATTTGCACATGCACAAATGTAGGGAACAGCTGCACTGGGGGACTGGAGAAAACCTGCCCTGCGAGTGAGTATCAGAGCATCTGGGTGCTTGCTTGCTTGCTCACTCCTCTGGGTTGTTCTCTCTTAAGACACCTGAAGTCCCTCGTGAGTGCTGCAAGGACTGGGACCCCCTGCCTGACCCTGATTCCAGAGAGGGGCTGCCGTTAATCTTGCATCCTTTGCTTCAGCTCCTGGGTGGGTCAGGAAGTGTAAAAGCCCAGCTGCCCTTCAGGATCCCCAAGGATGAGGGTGCTACCCCCTTCTATTTCTTTTTTTTAAACCAATCTAGAGGAGATGGGTAGTGGGGAGGGCATATGGTGCATGTGCAGTTCCAGCGCAGGGTAAGAGACTGTGCAGTGAACTGAACGATAGAAGAAAGTTGCAAGATGCCTTCAGAGTAAGAGTCTGCAACTGGCAGAAGGCTGGCCCTCCCTGGATATGAGACGGGGGGAGTGGATGTGCCCTGTGTGAAAAATATTGAGTGGGTCTGACGGTTCCCAATTACCTCAGAGGCCTACCGGGACAACTAATTCAGGTAGGTTTTGTTGGTAGGCTGTTGTTGGGTCCATATCAGGTGTTTAGGAGGAGTCTTAGTAAGGAGGAACATGTTATTTATTTATTTATTATTTGATTTATATCCTGCCCTTCCTCCCAACAGGAGCCCAGGGCGGCAAACAAAAGCACTCTAAACACTTTAAAACATCATAAAAACAGACATTAAAATACATTAAAACAACTTTAAAAACATTTTTTAAAAAGCTTTGAAGATTTTTTTTAAAAAAAGTTAAAAGACATATTGTTAAAAAAAGTTTTAAAAGCATATGAAAAAGCAATCCCATTGGGATAAGGTCTCAACTTCAAACATGAGTGATGCCACCCCAATTTCAGTGATCACAGGCAGAGTGAAGTATAGCCATGGGGAGGCAGTGAACTATTACAGAAGATGAGGACAAGGCTATCTATGCCTTGTTCCTCGCTTCCACTCCTTTCATGGATGGGTTCCTCATTGCTCATCTGCTGTGCCCACTGGCCTGTGTGTGTTGTTGTTTAACGCCAGATTGGTACACAATAAAACCATATCCATGATTTCATCGTGAATGAAGGTGCCAATTTGGTGTGCATTACCGAGACCTAGGTGGGTGAGCTGGGAGGAGTTGATCTGACCCAGCTTTGCCCACCTGGATACTCAGTGCAACACCAGCACAGGCTGTGGGGGGGGGGAGATGCTGTTGTCTACAGAACTTCCATCTCTGTCACCAGGAAACAACTCTGACTTGGAGCTGGCTGTGATGGCCTGCAGTTGGTGTTAAGCCAAGGACACAGTAAACTAGGGTTGTTGCTGGTGTACTCTCACTGCCCAGCAGCTTCTCTGACTGAGCTGTGGAGGCCATTTTGGCTGTGGTATTGGAAGAAGCTGGAACGATAGTGCTGTGTGATTTCAATGTGCATGCTGAGGCTGCCTCTAGCATTCTGGCTTGGGACTTCATGGCCCCCATGACGACCATGGGGCTGTCTCAAGTTGTCACCGGCCCGACACATAGGGCAGGGCAAACCCTCAACTTGGTTTTTGCTCCAGATGGAGGAAGGGGTGGTCTGGAGATGGGGGATGGATGTCACCCCATTGTCATGGTCAGAACACTTCCTGATGAAGTTTAGACTTACGGCTCCAATCCTCCTCTGCAGGGATGGTGGACAGATTAAGATGGTCCACCCCTGGAGACTAATAGAATTCACTGGATTCCTGAATGCCCTGTGGGAGTTCCCAGTAAATACAGAAGGTGACCCTGCTGAAGCCCTTGTCACACTGTGGAACAGCGAGACGCATTGGGCTCTGACACGGTTGCCCTCGAGTGCCCTCTCCAGCACTGTGGAGCCTGGTTTGCACCTTGGTACACCAGTGAGCTAAGGGCAATGAAAGGCTGGACGACAGCTAGAGCACAAGTTGTGAAAGACGTGCTAGGAGGCTGATTGGTCATGAATAAAACATCATAACCATGCCTACTGTGCAGCTGTGAGGGAGGTGAAGAAGGCCCACTTCTCTGCCACTATCACATTGTCAAGTAGCCATCCAGTGGAGCTCTTCCATATTGTCAGGGGTCTGTTGACATCAACTCCAGGAAATAGAGTTTTAGACCCTTCGGAGGCCCACTGTGAATTGTTTGCAAGGCACTTTGAAGGTAAAGTGGCTCTCCTCCATAGCAATCTTGATGCCTCATCCACTTCTACTGTAGTCCTCAGTGAGGTGTCCAGTGCAACATCTGCTGCAACTTCTTGGGAACTGTTTCAGTTGATGTTGCCTGATGACGTAGACAATGTGCTTGCGATGATGTGGCCAGCAATGTGTCCTCCCAACCCTTGCCCTTCTTGGCTTATTAAAGCTTGCCAAGGGGGTTTGGCTGAGTGGATCCAGGGTGTGGTCAACATATTGTTGCAGAAGGGAGTGGTTCCAGCTGCCCTGAAAGAGGCGGTGATCTTACCGCTCCTGAAAAAGCCCACCCTGGACCCATTGGTTTGCGACAATTACTGACTGGTTGCAAATATCCCCATCTTAGGGAAGGTGATTTAGAGGGTTGTATCGTAGCAATTGCAAGTACTCTTGGATGAAACAGGTTATCTTGAAGACACTATCCACATTAGTATACTTTAAAACATTCTAAATGTCCTCACATTTATGTGGATTATGTAATGGATGGTTTTCCTTTTTGGGAGAAGCCACCAGTCCTGTGAATGTCTCTCTCTGTTGTCTCCTTTCTCTCTCTCTCTCTCTCTCTCTCTCTCTCTCTCTCTCTCTCTCTCTCCTACATAGAAAGAGAGAAAATCACTTAATGTTCGTGACTAATTAAATTCTCACTCCAGTCATGATTAATGTAACAAATAATTACAGTTTAGATCTAATATAGATACAACTAATTCTTCTGTCCACAGTGCATCATGACTAACAATTAAACGGAGCTGTTAAAGTGAGAGAAAAAAGACCCAAGGCAGGCCATCCACCTCGCTCTGGCTCCACAGCAGATAGAAAAGACAAGGGGGCAGCCTGGGTGCTTCGTTTCACACTACCAAATACTTGCAGAGGCACCTATTATTAGATGTGAGGCAAAGTAGCATTTTCTAACTTCATGAGAGAGAGAGAGAGAGAGAGAGAGAGGGACAGGAGGGAGGGAGAGAGAGAGAGAGAACACATTACCCCTTGTAAGTTCCCTTGAGAGACTGTACCCTGAAAACTCCCTCTGCATCTTATCAACACAACATTTTGAAAGGTTAGTTAGTTAACTCTGGCAGCAAAAGAGAAGATATTTCGACAAATGTTTCTTTTAACTGATTTAATTGAAGTGACAATGCAGAAACATAACTCTTCTGGGCACTTTTAGTTAATGGGTACAAAGAATTGAAGAAGTGGCACCATTTTTTGCAGAAAGCAGCCGGTTGGCTTGTTTCATGAACTGTGGCCTCTCCACTTGGGAGCTCACCAAGTCATTATTTATTCGATTTATTAGTCGCCCATCTGACTGGATTAACCAGCTACTCTGAGCGACGTACAAAGCAAAAACATATAAAACATCAAAACATCAAAAAAAACTTAACAGTAAAAGCTAAACAATAAGGTAAAGGCAACAGAGTTTCAATAATTAGGCTTCTCACCTGTATAGTCCGAAGATGTAACTGAAGATGGAAGTTCCTGGTGTAAGTCTTCCCACGCTGGCATAAAAACCAGTGTGGGTGATAGTCCATTTTTAAGATCTAAAACGGCATCTCCCCCCCCCGATCTTAGCGTCCAGCAACTCCAACAGGGAGAGGGGCGGGATAAACAGCCCCCTCAAAATTGAAACCAACAGGGCAGTTCTCAGAGAAGCCGAGGTGAAGGAGCCAGGGTGTAAACACAACCGATATCAGGCAAAGTGGACGAGGCAATATGGTAGGATGGCGGCTGCTGCAGGGGCACTTCCTAACCTTCAGAAGCCAAAAGATCTTCGTAGCAAGCGGCGTCTTCCAAGGACAGGCCGCAGTACCGGGCCCGGTGAGAGGCCACAGCTCATCTCCAGCTCCAGCCCGGCTCGGCACTCTCCACCACGAGAGGCGGTGGCGGCGGCCTGGAATAGGTAGAGTAGAGTATCACATCGCATCCCTGGGTCATACCGATTGCTGGCGTCCAAGTCCAGGTCAAATAAGGAGGGAGGCAGCATAGAGAAAGGGAGGGGGGACTCCCTCATATTCTCCGTGTGTTGTAGCCTTCAGCCAAGGGGGAATTACCCCGGAAAAGCCATTGGTGGTGGAGCTCCATCGCCCGCAGCTGTTGCCTCTACCACCGTCTTCTTCTTCTTCCCCTCTTCTTGTATAAGCCTTGTTCAGAAAGACCGCCTCCTTCCCTACAGAACCTCTCGGGTATTGATATCAGCAGAGGGGGCTCTTTGGGTAGTTCTGCCACCCTCAGAAATAGAGGTAGTAGTGGCCCGGGAGAGGGCCTTCTTTGTGGCAGCCCCTACACTGTGGAACACCCTCCCCACTGAGGTGCATCTGGCAACTTCATTGTATAACTTTCAACAAATACTGAAGACGAACGTCTTTACCCTGGCCTTTGACAACTGATACGTACATCTTTAGGGCCCACCCTATTTTCTGTGCTGTTGTTTAGGTTATTTTTAACTATTTTAACTATGTGTTTTTAAATTGTTGTAACATGCCCTGGGACCTCTGGGTGAAGGGAGGGTGGTGAGCTTGGTGGAGGGTGAGATCCAGAATTAAGACAGTAGTTGTGAGAACATATTTCTTCTTTTAACCTTTCCATTTGGGGGATTAGCTAAAAATCCAACATGAAAATGCATTATTTATATAAGAGAAAAATCAACTCATTTGAAATGTGGTGTCGGAGGAGAGCTTTGAGCAAACCATGGACTGCGAGGAAGACAAATAATTGGGTGTTAGAACAAATTAAACCAGAACTATCACTAGAAGCTAAAATGATGAAACTGAGATGATCATACTTTGGACACATAATGAGAAGACATGATTCACTAGAAAAGACAATAATGCTGGGGAAAACAGAAGGAAGTAGAAAAAGAGGAAGGCCAAACAAGTGATGGATTGATTCCATAAAGGAAGCCACAGACCTGAACTTACAAGATCTGAACAGGGTGGTTCATGACAGATGCTCTTGGAGGTCACTGGTTCATAGGGTCGTCATAAGTTGTAATTGACTTGAAGGCACATAACAACAACAACAGGTATATATTCTTTTGGGAAGTGCAAATTAGGTCTGAATGATTAGGTAAGGAATGGACAATTTTGTTCATTTCAGTTTCTTGGGGTTGTTTTTTTCCCCACAAGTGCAGGTCACCCAATTTTCTCTTCGGTTTTCTACAGAATTTTGAATATTATAGGCATTTTAAAATCCATTTCCCTAACATAATACATTTTGTATGCTATTTTCACTAATATGGACTTTTTATGAAACTTTTCTTGTTGGGGGAGGTTGGAGAATGGCATCACAAAATTCAGCAAAGTGTGCATGTAAAAGGACTGCTCTCTGTTTGCAAATTGGTTCATAAATTTGGGAGGTCAGCTTTCAAATGAAAATGGAATCAATTTCAGCCTCATCTCTAATAAACAAATGCATGTATATATGTGTACACACTCACGTGCACACTAAATTAAACACTCATGCTGCACACCTTTGCAAACACCTCACATGTTCCACATGCGGGTCTTGGAATGTTATATAAATGTTTGGTACATGCAAAATCCATGACCATTCAGCCTGCCTTTGCAACTGGATGACAGTCTGGTGCTTTCAGAGTTTCCTAAAATATCCTCTGAGGCAAGCAAGCCTCATCAGTTTCTTTACAGTCTGTTTGCTGCTCACAGGAAGAGCTCCAGGAATGTCAAAAACGAGCATGATTTAGCAGACAGCTTCAAGATAGACAGGGAAGATAAACTTGCCTCCCAGTATCAAGTTGTGAATGACATTCTGCCATCACTAACACTGCAGCAAGTCAGTCCTCATAACACAATCCGAGACAGACAGACGCACCAGTTGCCCATAGGTTTCAGAAACATTGTGGAATGGCTCAGGCAAAACTACATGATGGCAGTGGGCTGCTCTTTCGCAACACAGAGGCAAGACTCCTTCCCCCATGTTGTCTGTCCTGGATCAAATGGCTGTGACCCTAAGACAAAGACAATCATATTCTTGTGTGAACCCCTCTGCCCTACTGGCAGAGAAGCAGTTTGTGAAATCAAGGATATGAAAGGATAGAAAACACAAAAAAATGGGATTTGTTGACTTCAAGACCAATAGGGGAGGGCCACAGCTCTGCCACATGCTTTGTATGCAAAAGGTTCCAAGTTCAACCCCTGTTCTGGTTAGCCTGATACCTGGAGAGCTACTGCCAGTCAGTGTTGACAATATTGAGCTAGATGGATAGACCTGTGGTTCTGCTCGCAATACCCAAAGTGTGCACAGCATAATCATAAAATTACAAGTACAACTAGCAACTAGGGATGGAAAGGTCTGTCAATTTCAGTTCTCTCAGTTTCTTACTTTGCTAATGTTAAATTCAGTTGTCTACATTTCTGCAGCAATCTGTGATTTTTTTTTAAAGAAATCCACATGACAATTCTCTACCATTTTAGTGTGAATTTCTCCAAATTAACACATTTTTGTAGGCAGTTTTGACAAAGGTACACATTTTTGCAAGTCATTTCTCATCACATCATGCCTTGATTTTTCTCTTGTCCGCTTTTTTCACTGTCCAACTTTCACATCCATACTTAGAGATTGGGAATGCCATGGTCTGAATGATCCTGACTTTGGTGTTCAGTGATACATTTTTACATTTGAGGACCTTTTCTAGTTCTCTCATAGCTGCCCTCCCCAGTCCTAGCCTTCTTCCGATTTCTTGACTATTGTCTCCATTTTGGTTAATCACTTTGCCAAGGCATTGATAATCCTTCACAGGTTCAATGTCCTCATTGTCAACTGTAAAGTTACATAAATCTTCTGTTGTCATTGCTTTAGTCTTCTTGACATTCACCTGTAGTCCTGCTTTTGTGCTTTCCTCTTTAACTTTCATCAGCATTCATTTCAAATCGTTACTGGTTTCTGCTAAGAGTATAGTATCGTCTGCATATCTTAAATTATTGATATTTCTCCCTCCAATTTTCACACCTCCTTCACCTTGGTCCAATCCTGTTTTCCGTATGAAATGTTCTGCGTATAGATTAAATAAACAGGGTGATAAAATACCCCTGTCTCACACCCTTTCTGATGGGGAACCAATCAGTTTCTCCATATTCTGTCCTTACAGTAGCCTCTTGTCCAGAGTATAGGTTGCACATCAGGACAATCAGATGCTGTGGCACCCCTATTTCTTTTGAAGCATTCCATAGTTTTTCATGATCTACACAATCAAAGGCTTTGCTGTAATCTATAAAGCACAGGGTGATTTTCTTCTGAAATTCCTTGATCCGTTCCATTATCCAACGTATGTTTGCAATATGATCTCTGGTGCCTCTTCCCTTTCTAAATCCAGCTTGGACATCTGGCATTTCTCACTCCATATATGATAAGAGCCTTTGTTGTAGAATCTTGAGCATTACTTTACTTGCATGGGATATTAAGGCAATAGTTCGATAATTACTGCATTCCCTGGGACCCCCTTTCTTTGGAATTGGGATGTATATGGAACACTTCCAGTCTGTGGGCCATTGTTTAGTTTTCCATATTTCTTGACAGATTTTTGTCAAAATTTGGACAGATTCCACCTCAGTAGCTTGTAGCAACTCTATTGGTATGCCGTCTATTCCTGGTGATTTGTTTCTTCCAAGAATTTTAAGCTTTCACCTCGCATTCTAAAATTTCTGGCTCTTCATCATATGGTTCAGAGATGCCACTACTGCCCTGTCTGCCAACCCCTCCTGCCACCTAGAGAAGACCCTCAGTCGATGATCTTAATGAACAAACTTCATATTGGAGTGGGTGATCTTTCTCATTTTGCTATTCACAAAATGTTGTAGCAATTCCAGAGTTAATGGTGATCTGAAGAAGGATAGTGCACCCCTGTCATTGCATATGCACAGCCCTGAACCTCTGCATCCTGGGCGGAAGTAACGAGTGGGGTACCACAGGGCTCGGTCCTGGGCCCAGTGCTCTTCAACATTTTTATTAACGACTTGGATGAGGAACTACAGAGCATGCTTATCAAATTTGCAGATGATATGAAATTGAGGGGGCATAGCTAATACCATGGAAGACAGAAACAAAATTCAAAGGGACCTTGATAGGCTGGAGCATTGGGCTTAAGACAACAGAATGAAATTCAATACAACGTTCTACACTTAGGAAAAAGAAACCAAATGCACAGTTATAAGATGGGGGATACTTGGCTCAGCAATATGACATGTGAGAAGGATCTTGGAATTGTTGTTGATCACAAGCTGAATATGAGCCAACAGTGTGATGTGGCTGCAAAAAAGGCAGATGCTATATTAGGCTGCATTAACAGAAGTTTCCAAATCACATGAAGTACTAGTTCCCCTCTATTCAGCACTGGTTAGGCCTCATCTTGAATACTGCATCCAATTCTGGTCTCCACACTTCAAGAAGGATGCAGACAAACTGATGGGCTGGGCTTGGCAACCGATAGGTCTTCTGTATCTTTAAAAGTTGTGCAGGAGGAAGGGAGAATTCCACCTTGTGGTTTTTCTCATTACAGTGTTGCAAGAACACCTGCACTTGGCTGACTTTCTCTTCTCTTAAAGATACAGGATCAGTCTCGGGCCAGGAACCTGGCAACCCTAATTGGTTGCAGTAGTGGTAACTGATGGGCTCACAGACAAGTGCCTGCTTGTCTAACTGTGTTTTCCTTCATCATCTACTGCAAGGAGTATTTTCTCTGCAGGTATTTTGTAGGTTTCCACCTTAGGGTTGGAAAGGCATACGCCTGTCTTTAAACCCAGATAGACACTGGTTAATCCCTCCCCTGCTTTCACAAACGCAAGAGGGTTTGTTGTTGAAATGCTTGTAATGGCTGTGCAACAGGCCAACTTGATGTTGAGTCGGCACTGTACCTGAAAGGATGTGGATGCATTCAAAATGCATGATGCCTTTTTGAGCAAGCCGTCTATGCATTTCAAGCCCATCCCACACACAGTCAAATTTTGTCACTGTTGCTAGTAAGACCTATAATAATAATAGCAATAAGTAAATAAATAAAATATCGAAATGTCTCTAGTCCATAGCCAGACATTCAGAAAGTCAAAGCCAGAAATTCAGATACAAGTTTGCAGTGAAGGGGCTAACAATCTGGTCTACATATTTACAGAGGGAACACAGATGCCGAAATGCAGCTTCATTGAGATGATTTCCAGAACCTGACGGTTTATGTGTGGGGGGAAAATGCCTTGGATTTTTGAAACCTGGGCAACAAATTAGAACAAACTCTGGGGGGTTTCAGCTTGTCTATCCAAGACCTTTGTCAGCAATCGACCGTGTTTCCACCTGACCTTGACAGTGCTGTGACTTGTGAGTTATTTTAACAAGGATAAACCCGAAAGAAACATCTCCAATGTATCAGGCACAAACATGGAACATTCAAGATCAGGAACAGGAGGTTTGTTTACCATGTGCTTCAGAGACTTCCCACACATCAAAATAGGCATGAATATGTAGATTATTTCAGCAAAGTGTAGTGTGCGGCCAATGCAAGAAATTCCCTTCTCTGGATTAATATTTACATTACGCCTATAAATTCTCTGGAGGTAAGTAAATATGCTTATGAGCGCATTTTCTCTCACAACCAAAAAGGCAAACTTTGGGATCTGGAGGAAGACGGAGTAAACATATTGTGAGCTTTGTATACTTTGTGCTAAATAATCAAATACAGAATTTTGCCTCAGGAAAAGCTGAAGTCCATAACCTGCATAAATAAAGCTAAACAAAGCACCTTTGGAAAGTTATTTACGTATTACATTTAGGAACCACCTATTCTCTGGGGAGCCTCAGTCAGCACATGCAAGGCTTCCAGGCAGTCTCCCATCCAAACACTAAACACTTGCTTATTTTGAGCAGGATTGTCATCAGGCCATGCCCTATACTGGTTGGTTTATGAAGACCTCTTCACAGGTTAACTCCAATGTGGAGACTATACACATGGAGGTGGAACAGGATCACATCTGTCGGCCCACTGTTGATATCATGTGTTCTACTGTCCCCTTCCTCAGATGGCCATGCATTGAGATGAATGTCTGCAAATAAGTACCTGTCTACACATGTGTAAGTGCTCTATCCAATAGGGATTTTCAGCAGTGCAGGGTTACTATTCTTATGGAGTGCCTATGCTAATACAGTTGCAAGTAGACACCACTTCACAGATGTCCTACTTAATGGGCAAATGGCTGGGGACTACGGTGCACAATTATGGTGGGCTCAACTGGCATGGTCTCCTACAATGTATATTCTATACATGTGGGTTTCCTTGTGAAGAGGCCTTATGCTGGTTTTGTTAGTCAGTTGGAGCAAACAGCTATACAAGGCACTAATGTTCTTCCCCGGGTAATCTAGATATTCCTAGATATTCCTCACCAAGTCCACCAAAGGTCCTACTCATTACTCATTCTACATTCTTCAACCCACAGCCTGATGGAAGGTGAATTGCAGAAGCTATGCTTCTAACTCCAGTTCAGAACATGGACCACCTGGGCACATCCTAACCTTTTGGACAAAATTATGCTCTTCATTGAGTTTCTTCATGATGCCACACCTGATGGGCCTAAGTGTATGGGCTGGCTCCATTGGAAAGCACTTTGTGTGAAGTGATATGGAAGTTGTGTGAGTAGCGTCTAGGGATGGATGGATATGTCAATTTCGGTTCTCTCTGTTTCTAATTTTCCAATCTTACATTCAGTTTTCCACATTTCTGCAGGAATTGGCGACTTCTTTTTTTAAAAAAAAATCCTCATGAAAACTCATCAACATTTTAGTGTGGATTTCTCCAAATAAACTCTTTGTTTTGCAATTTTGCCTAATATGCACATTTTTGCAAAGCAATTTCCCCAAATCCAAAGCATTTTTGCATGCCATTTTCACAAATATATGCATTTGCATGTACATTTTACCCTAGTAACGCATTTTTGTACACATTACTTGGCTGGAGAACTGCATGGCAAAATTCAGAGAAGTGCAAATTTCAAAGGATGGCTCTTCACATATTGTCCCAGAAAGTGTGAATCTGGTAGGCTTACCTTTAAATGTGAACTGAATTGAATTTCTCCACATTTCTAGTGGTGCCATGTCTCTGACGAACCCTTCATACACGCAGATCGCCATTTGGATGTTGTGTTAAGCACATCCATCTGAGCTGGCCATAAAGCAGCCGTGATAGAAACAGTTCAGCCAGAAAAAGTACTTGATTTTTTCCTAGGACTTTACTGTTTTTGCCATAGCTTAAGAGTGGACTTTCTGCTTCTTTCTCCATTTCAGCTGGTGTTTTGCTAGCCGATTCAGTGATGTCCTTTCCCCCAACCTTTTGCCCTTTATAAATCCTCCTCAGAAGCAGTGGGATAAACATACCCTTTCTTATACTCCTCCTTGCCCCACCACATCCTCTTAACACTTAAGCAAGCTTAGCAGCTAAAGTCAGGGGAGGATTCTTTAATCTGCACAAAACATGAGTTGTAACACACATGGAGATAAGGGAATCCATGCGCTTTGCAGTGCTCCAGCAATTTCAGAGCACTTCTGCATTGCACCAGGTCAGTTCTGAGTAGTATATTGAAATGAAATAAGATATTGATCAGAAGCCTTAGTACTGGTAGATTGACAATAACAACTGCTCCCATTCCTGGAGTCGTCTGATCTGGTTATGGTGACACATGCCTTAGTTACATCCCACTTAGACTATGTGGGGCTGCCTTTGAAGACTGTTCGGAAACTTCAGTTGGTGCAACAAGCTGCAGCCAGAATGTTAACTGGGGCTGGTTACAGGGACTATACAACTCCCCTGGTGCAACAGCTCCACTGGCTGCCAGTCTGTTTCTGGACACAATTCAAAGTGCTGGTGATGACCTATAAAGCCCTATACAGCTTAGGTCCAGGCTATCTGTCAGACCGTATCTCCCTATATGAACCTGCCTAGGCCCTGAGATCTTCAGGAGAGACCCTTCTCACGATCCCAGCACCTTCACAAGTGCGACTGGTGGGGACACGAGATAGGGCCTTTTCGGTGGCTGCCCCTAGGCTCTGGGACTCCCTCCCTAGGGAGGCAAGAATGGCCTCCTCTGTGCAGTCCTTCCGCCAACAGCTAAAGACTTTTTTCTTCTGGCAGGCCTTTGGAACTGAAGGCTTTAAGGGTAGTGACTGAAGAGGATGCTGTACGTTGTTGTTTTACTTGTATGCTCCTAAACTGGGTTGCAGTATTTTAAGAGTAATTGGTTTTAACATCTTAATAGTTTAATCCTGTTTTAATGTTGATTTTTCAGAGCTTGGGAAAGTTACTTTTTTGAACTACAACTCCCATCAGCCCAATCCAGTGGCCATGCTTGCTGGGGCTGATGGGAGTTGTAGTTCCAAAAAGTAACTTTTCCAAGCTCTGGATTTTATATGTTTATATGTTTTACATTTTTATAGGTTCTTAATGAGATGTACTTATTTTTATCTGGAAGCCGCCTTGAGTTCCAGTTTGAAAAAAGGGCGGGGTATCAATAAAGATAATAATAATAATAACAATAGCAATAATAATAGCAATAGCAATAATAATAATAATAATAATAATAGCTATCAGAACCTAATCATTAGGATGTTTAGTTTGTCCTCTCTATAAATTGTATTATTTGTTGTATCTGTTTTATCGTGTTGTTGCTGTGTTATGATCTGTTTACAATGTACTTTACTTTGTGTTAGTATTTTAGTTTATATAACCCACTCTGGGATGTTAGGGTTAAGGGCAAGTAAGAAACACCAGAAATGAATGAATGAATGAATGGGAGGAATTTAGCAGTGATCCAGACATGGGGTCGGAGGCGACAGGGGCACCAGATGGGGAGCCAGGTCAGGTTCTGGGGCTCAAAGCTGATTGCGGAATGCAGAAAGACCTTTGCACCTGAGGCTCTTGGACATGAGCCCCCAGGCCTACAGCGCCAAAGCCCAGATCCTCACAGACACCACCATCTGAGCCTGAAGAACCAGATGCCTTCCATCACACATCAGCCTTCTGGTGGTGCAGGGAGTGCACCAGGTGAGAGGTTATGGAACGGAGGAGGAGTACCTCTCTTCAGGCCACACTGGCCCTTTAAGGTCCTGAGGTTCTCTACAAGGTGGTGAAGCCTGGAAGAGATGGTCTAGAGGCCGAGGCTTAAAGGGACTCAGTCTGCCCTGAACTCTTTTGGAGCAAGTTGCTCACTCAGAGCTCTTCATGGTGTGGCAGCCTTGCCTCACCTCCAGCTTTGCCATGTTTTCCATGAGATTTGGCATCAGACTAGAACATAACACACTAGTTTGCTAGTTTCTCAGTTGCATTCATTTTAAGAACATAAGAACATAAGAAGAGCCTGCTGGATCAGGCCAGTGGCCCATCTAGTCCAGCATCCTGTTCTCACAGTGGCCAACCAGGTGCCTGGGGGAAGCCCGCAAGCAGGACCCGAGTGCAAGAACACTCTCCCCTCCTGAGGCTTCCGGCAACTGGTTTTCAGAAGCATGCTGCCTCTGACTAGGGTGGCAGAGCACAGCCATCACGGCTAGTAGCCATTGATAGCCCTGTCCTCCATGAATTTGTCTAAACTTCTTTTAAAGCCGTCCAAGCTGGTGGCCATTACTGCATCTTGTGGGAGCAAATTCCATAGTTTAACTATGCGCTGAGTAAAGAAGTACTTCCTTTTGTCTGTCCTGAATCTTCCAACATTCAGCTTCTTTGAATGTCCACGAGTTCTAGTATTATGAGAGAGGGAGAAGAACTTTTCTCTATCCACTTTCTCAATGCCATGCATAATTTTATACACTTCTATCATGTCTCCTCTGACCCGCCTTTTCTCTCAACTAAAAAGCCCCAAATGCTGCAACCTTTCCTCGTAAGGGAGTCTCTCCATCCCCTTGATCATTCTGGTTGCCCTCTTCTGAACCTTTTCCAACTCTATAATATCCTTTTTGAGATGAGGCGACCAGAACTGTACACAGTATTCCAAATGCGGCCGCACCATAGATTTATACAACAACATTATGATATCGGCTGTTTTATTTTCAATACCTTTCCTAATTATCCCTAGCATGGAATTTTGAAGATAGAAATGACTGAATGACTAGAAGAAGGGTATTATTGTTGTTGTTGTTATTGTTGTCGCTGTCATCATCATCATCATCATCATCACATACCCAGAACAATTTAGTTCCGTCTACCAGTATATCTCCAATATGCTTTCACTTTTCATTGAAATCCGCCCCCTCCATCTGACATGTGGTTATTTAATCTTCTGCCAATGCATCTGACGGAGTTTATTTTTTTCCCTAGCTAGCCCAGCTATGCCTTCCTGCTATTGATGTTTTCCCAGAGAATGGCATGTGTGTGTGTATGTCAAATTATTGCTATTGATCTTGGTTTGTTTTCTTTACGTGGATACTTGTTCTGATAGCATTACGACTCAGCTGATTATGAAGGTATAAAAGGAAGGGAAACAAGTGGGAGGTGTATATTTTATGAACGTCATTGTGCAGGGAAGGCTGTTTATTTCAGTTCAAAGCATGAGGGAATGAGTCTTCTCAATGCGTGAGTTTAGTACTATGTCTTTCTGCTGGGAAGAAAGAATAAGAACAATAATACAGACTTCTCTAATTTTACTTCTGTAAATTTAATCTGGAGGAAAAAGTCAACTTTGTTATTCTCACAAGAGATGAAATCCTTTCAAACTACATTGTGTTGAACTTCCCAGGAGGATCCCTCCGCCTGTGCTGCCTCTGAGACGGGCTCCCGTCTTGGATGAAACTTATCCAGTTTTAAATTCAGTCAGAAGGGTTTTTTCTGACTGGGGATGATTTCTTCCGGATAAGGAAGAAGCGTGAGATCTGCCACATAGTTTTGTTTTGATTGTTGGAGCCTGGAATTCGTCAGAATTGTCTGTCTTCCAGCAGTTCAGACAGAGCGAGGATTTTATGCTAGCTCAGCTGGATAAGTGACCCGTTTTTTTTTAACGGACTAGCAGGCAAACCTCCTGTCTACATTTATCATTTTCTTATCTATATAGCTAAAGAGATTTGTCAAAGTAACAGCAATTAAGATAACCTAGATGAGGTAAGACTTTCCTTCTTTATTTACGGAAGAAGGGGGAAGAAAATATAAATAGCTTATCTTTTTTTTTATTGCAAAAAGCTGACATGGAAAATTGCGTTTTAAAGATTACAACGGATGAGAGCTTTCTGATTGGGAGTGATAAGAAATCTTTTTGATTTACAAGACTTTTGTGTAATATATATATAAGGGACTATTTTTTCTGATCTACTTTTTTTGTTGTTGTTGACGAATCTGCTCATTCTCTCTGCTACTAGTTATTTGAACGTTGTGAACTAAAAGCTGTTTTTGCACTTCTGGACATTTAAGAGATAAGGACTGTCTAGCGTGTGACGTTAGTTGGTTGGAAAGATTAACTCCTTTGTAACTGGATAAAGAAATAAACTGCTCTTTGCTTGGGACATTGAAAATTGAAGGAGTTTTGTTCTTTTGGTTTTAAGAATGGCAATTAAGAAGATCATGGATGTACAAGAAGGGACTTTATTTCTAGACATGCTTCAGAAAATAATGGATGGGATTAACTCAATAAAACAAGAACTGAGAAATAATAGACAAGCGTGGAGAACTGAATTTCATGAAATGAGACAGGAGCTGAAAGAAACTCAGGATTCTATGAGAAAGGAGAATAAAGATAGATCTGGAAAACAAAAAAAGGATGAAAGAGAAATTAAAGGCAAGGTTCAATCTATGGAGATTGGCTTAAATATGGACATGAAAAAAGATTTGGATTTCCTGGTTGTGACGGATCCTGGAGATAAATATTACAGTTTGGAATACAGCACTGTCTCTGAAGGAATTGAAGAGATTGGAGATAAAGATATTATTGGTTCAAAAAAATTCCTGGACTGGAAGGATTTGATGGAACTTGAAATGGAGAAAGTTAATAGAATTAATCCCTGTTTTGTGTCAATGGAAAAACCTTCAAGAAATGTACTAGTGTATCATGTGGAAAAGAGGAGCAGAGATGCGGCTTTGAAACAATACTTCAGTGTTACGTTTGGATTTGATGGTAAGAAAATATCTGTGATGGAGGAAATTCCTATCAGACTTTTATTATATGACTATGACAGCAAGATTTTTGGGTGCGTAAAGATGGAAGATGGACCCAATATGGATAATGACAGAAGAGCGATTTGAAACTACTGGACTCAGTAGATTTGATGAGTTGGATTAATTGACATGTTTATTTAGAAAAAAAAATTGATTGACATATATCTCAAGGATTGGAAACTTCTCTTTGACTTTTTGTGGAAGATTAAAATGATATGATGTTAATGAGATTTGAAACCAACTAAGATAACTGCTGGAGGAAGGTGATTTTATAATCTATTAAGAGATAGGTCTGTTATATATTATAGATTTATAGTTGAATTATAGTGTTTTGAAATTACTGGATTTAGTAGATTTGATGAGCTGGATTAATTGGCATGTTTATTTAGAAAAAAAATTGATTGATATATATCTCAAGGATTGGAAACTTCTCTTTGACTTTTTGTGGAATATTAAAATGATATGATGTTAATGAGATTTGAAACCAACTAAGATAACCCCTGGAGGAAGGTGATTTTATAATCTATTAAGAGATAGGTTTGTTATATATTATAGATTTATAGCTGAACTATGACAAATCGGAAGTCAATATTTATATATATATGTATTTTTTTTTATTGTAGTAGTTATTGATTTGTGTTGTTTTCTTTTTGTATTATTTTGGTTTTGAAAATTAGAATAAAAATTAATTGAAAAACAAACAAACAAACTACGTTGTGTTGAACTTAACTTTTCCATATATGTTATAGAAAATAACTTACGGTGGTGAGGTGGAGGCAGCTAGGGATGGGGAGGTTAGATTCATTTCACGTGTAAAGGCAAATTAGCTAATTCACACTTCATAAAACAATATGTGAACTAAAGTGCAGTCACCCTTTGAATTTTGGCCCTTCTCCTAATTTTCCAATGCAGTTCTCCAGCCAAGGCATATGAACAAAAATGCATGACTAGGGTAAAGTGTGCATAAAAATGTACATATTTGTAAAAACAGCATGTTAAAATGTATTAGATTCAGGGAAATGGCATTGCCAAAATGTGCATACTAGGCAAAACTGCAAAAAAAAAAGGTTATTGCAGAAATTTGCACTACAATGCTGATGAATTTTCAGTTCACATGGAATTCAGTTCACATGTAAAGGCAAATGTAGCTATTTTGCACTTCCTAAAACAACATGTACACTTCTCTGAATTTTGCATTTGCTAGGGTGATGTGTGCATTAAAAAACTTATTAGTGATTATTATATCTAAAAAGAACTATATTAGGGGGAAATGATTTCAAAACAATGAGTGCATTGCATACAAAGGGTGTACATAGGCTCTGTACACCTATTTTCATAGGATGATCCCTAATGCAATGTGTGGGGGGAAAAAAACATTTATTCCTATTTATGGGAGGAATTTAGCAGTGATCCAGACATGGAGTCTCCAGAAATTACTTTAGACATCTCTGTCATTCAAAAAGCACCTTCTGTCTTCTAAGCTTTCACAGAAGACGTTCCAACTAGGGTTGCCAGGTCGGAACCATCCCAAAACCTGAGAAAACGGGGGTGGGCCCTAGTAATGTCACGGGGTGGGCCCTAGTGACATCACGGGGCGGGCCCTGGTGATGTCATGGGGCGGCTCTAGTGACATCACGGGGTGGGCCCTAGTGATGTCATGGGTGGGCCCTAATTATGTCATTAAGCATGATACATTAAGTATCAACCACAGTTGCTTGGAGCATACAATTAAAAAAAAAATTCTCTGATTGGAAATTAAAATAGAAATCTTACCTAAAAGAGGGTGTTCCCAAGTCCAGCTGAAGTGACAAGGTCATTCCTTCTCACAAGCTTAGGGAGCATGGATGCAAAATGGAAATGGACTGCCTTCGTCGGTCCCAAATAGGGTTTTCATGGTAAGCGGTATTCAGAGGTGGTTTACTATTGCCTTCCTCTGAGGCTGAGAGGCAGTGACTGGTCCAAGGTCACCCAGTCAGCTTCATGGCTGTGTGGGGATTCGAACCCTGGTCTGCCAAGTCATAGTTCAACACTTTTAGGGAACATTTAATCTAGCTTACTTGCTTCTGGCAAGAAGGGTTTACGTGCCCTCAGGCCAGGCCATTATAGGAAGAAAGGAGCTTAGTGTTGCAGAGATGTTAGATGGGAGCACAGATGGATGCTGTAGTTTGTCATGGGTGGCGGGAACTCTAACTGCGAGGGGGAAACTACACTTCCAAGGATTCTTTGGGGGAAGTCATGCACTTTAAATGTGAGTTGGATGTGCATTATTTCTTGCTGTGAGCTGCTTTAGTTTCCTCTAGAAGCTAACAAGTAGGGCCCCAATACCAAAACAAAAAAATAAAAATTAACACATGGAAGGAATACACCAGGCATAGGGAACCATAGGACTTCCAGTTATGCCTCTGGTCCTGGGGAGTTGCAATTCAGAGCCATCCAGAAGGCCTAAAAAAAAAAAAACAAGCAAAGCCCCCCCCTTTTTTTTTTAAAAATTGAAATAAAAGAACATAAGGTTGCCAGTGGTAAACTTACCAGAGCCAAACCCACAACATTTTAAAGGAATTTATACACCTACACACCTGATCATGTGTTAACAATTAAATAGCTGAAGTTAGTTCAAAGCTTGTAACTAAGCTACAATCCAATACACACTTACCTGGGAGTAAGTACCATTGAACCCAATGGAGCTTACTTCTGAGTAGACATGTATTGGTTTGTAGTAAGAAGTGGGGGATGATTATATTGGATGGCAGTGGTGAAAACAACCCTTAATCCTCTGCTGAATTTTCCTCTGAGTAGCTGCTTTTTGTGTTTATTTATTTAAGGCATTTATACCCCACCCTTTAGCCAAAAGGGCTGGGAGACTGTTACTTGCGTCTGCTGTATAATGGCCAAGGGTGTTGCTAGCAGCAATGCAGTGGCAAATTCAGGAGTGCAGGGTCCCTTCATGAAAGTCACAGCCACACCCCTCCCACCTTTCCCTCTTCTGCTGCTGGGTTGAGAATGAGATCCTTGCTAATGCATTCTTCCACAACAGATGTCCCTAAGAGCCTATAGGCATGAAAGGGGAGTGTATTAGCTACTGAGAAGAGTCTGCTCAGTGACTTACCTCCTTTTACTCTGATTGGCTCCAATCAGCAGGAAAGGACAAGGATGCATGTTAGAAGACTCTTCTAAGTGGCTAACACACTCCCCTGTCATGTTGATTGGCTGATAGAATGCTGGAAACACAGGGATTCTGCTGAGACCCTGCTCCCAAAAAAGTAAGGCATCTAAGACTCCCTGAGACCCTGGACGACTACATCGTTGTTGGTAAGTTCTTGAAAAACTCTGGGCAACAATCTGCATAAATGTATACAGTGCTTCTGGGCAAATTAAAATAGTGTGTGTACACACAATATATTTAAAGCATGTTTCTCCTTCCCCAAAGAATCCTGGGAACTGTTGTTTGTTAAGGGTGCTTGAAATTTTAGCTGTGAGGGGTAAACTACATTTCCACAATTCTTTGTGGGAAGCCGCACACTTTAAATGTATGGTGTGTATGCAGCCTGGGATCTCACTGGCACTGTAGTTTGCTGCCCTATGAGCAAAATAAAAATAAACATGTGTTTTTAAAAAGTGGGGAGTAGCAGATCTGGGTCTAGCAGGAAAGGCCCAGGGCTCAACCTCCTCTGATAATGCCCCTAGCGATTGCAGATTATTATAAATAATAATTAATGCAGTTTATAGCAAGCAAAAAAGACGGGTCTCTGCCCTGAGATGTTTAGAACAGAAAAATAAGATGAAGTCTTTCTTCTGGTTGACCCAATTCATTTTAGAGGAAAAGACTCTAAAGCCCATCCCAAGCCTAGTTACTCCAAAGCAATCCTCACGAAATTCAGTGGGCTTTCTCCCACCCAAGCGTGTTTAGGATTGCAGTCTTCATCCTGGAGGAAGAACATGCTTTCTTGGAAGTAACTATCATAGGAGGTTCCCAAAGGGGGCACAAGGCTGCAGCAAGTTTTTCTGAGTAAATGAACACTTACAGAGAAAGAAAGAAAGAAAGAAAGAAAGAAAGAAAGAAAGAAAGAAAGAAAGAAAGAAAGAAAGAAAGAAAGAAAGAAAGAAAGAAAGAAAGAAAGAAAGAAAGGGTGGAGAGCAATTTCTGGTTTCACCAGCCCATGTATCTCCACCCCGAGCAGAGAGTGAGTCTGCTACAGGCTGCTGGTGCTTGGGAGAAAAAGGCTCCCAAGCATGCAAGAGAAGAGGTGAGGGAGCCCTGGGATCAGTGAGGGAAAGAAGCGGAAGGGGGGATAGAGAAGGGGGAGGGAGAGAAATACCAATGTTTCTCACGCAAAATAAAAATAAATAAATAAACAGACAAAGAAATCAAAGGGGGAGGGGAGAAAGGGGAGGGAAGTCAAGGACAGGGAGAGAGGATGCCTCTAAATGCAGGGGGGAAGGTGGGATGCTATCCTGGGTGAGCTGGAGCTGGAAAAGAGGCAGCGCCCGATGTGTCATCCTCTTATTGCCTGCACTTGGAATGCCACTGCTCCCCGGCCACAGCTGCTCATCAGCTCTAGAGCAGCTAGAACTCCCTAAAACCCTCAAAGCCGGGGCATTTGCCAGCCAGCCAACTCACCTCCTACTTGCTCCAATTTGCTCCACGCCACGGAAGAAGCCTGGGTTCGGCTCTCATTGGGCCTCAGGGGCAGCCAATGAGAATGAGAGGTGGTGCTTGGGAAGGCAAATGGAGTCCTTCCCCTGAGGTGTGCACGTCTGCATGCAAAGGAGAGAGAGAGAGAGAGAGAGAGAGAGAGAGGAGGCAAAGCAGATAGAAGAAGAAAGGGGAAAATTGGCGTCTGCATGACTGGCTCCTCGCTCCTGGGAGTCCACAATAGCCGGAGATTAAACAACATGGGGGCAATTCTGGCCAGAGGTGAGAAAAGCAGGGGCGGGGCCGGAGTCTCCGGCTGTTTGCCGGGGACCTGGCATCGCTAGTTCCAACTCTCCGCTCATTTCAGCTGCTGTTTTACATCCTTTCTCCATCTTGACAAAACCACTTTTTCGGATGAGGTAGCCAGAACTCCACATGGCTTGGCTTCTGATATGTGTGTGTGTGTGTGCATGAGTGTGTGTGTTTGTTTTGCAGCTGAGTTTTTAAGATACGATAGCTCCTTTCCCTCAAATTAATCTATTTGGAGTCTTAAGGTTAAAAAGCTATTCTGGCTCACCTGATGACACTTTCAAGGTACCAGAGATCATTACGACACTGATGCGACGGAACTCCAGCACACAAGCCTCTTAATGGCAATTGTGCTGATGGGCTGGGCAACGTTAATTGTCCACCAGGAAGCTACTGAGGCCACCCTTAAACCAACCTTTTTTCATTCAGCAAGCCAGTGGGGAGACATAATTTAATGTATATAATGTAAAAGTACAGCTGAATAGGGTCATATTAATTTGCTTGGAATATATTACATGGGAAAAGGAGAGTCAGGGCTGCCTTAAAATATTTGACTTTTGAGACTTCATAAAATGAAGATGATTGTGGGATTTTGTGCATTCCCCAATTATTCTACTGCTAGCAGCTAAGATCTAACTGGTTATCTCAAATCGAAAGTAACATTCAACCTACTGAGCTCCTAATGGGAGGAAAGGTGGGATATAAATCTAATAAAATAAATAAACCTTGTTCTGCCCCTGTTGACTCCCTTCCTTAGATAAGACTCTCAGCGGCTGCTAGCTATGATGGCTATGTTCTTGTTCGACTATTGGGGGCAGCATGCCTCTGAATACCAGATGCTAGGATCCACAAGTGGGGCTCTCAGGTCCTGCTTGGCTACTGTGAGAACAGGACGCTGGGCTAGATGAGTCTTTGGGCTGACCCAGCCGGTCTCTTCTTATTCCTGGCTTTGCTTTCCAGCTTCTGTGTCTTCTGAACCTGTCAGCGCAATGGACTCTCTTACGCCTCAGTCAACTCTGTCCCACTTTTCTCCAGGACACGTGTGTCAGGGCTGTCGGCTTCCAGGCAAGTGAGCGGTGCCACCAGTAGTTGATCAGATGGTTGGTGGGCAGGCAAAAAAACACAAAAAACCTTGGTGTGTGACTGAGCAATGTGTTGCTCCAACAGAAGCACCAGGCAGAGTCATCTGCTTTACAGGGCCAGATTTGGGTTAACAATGTGTACCAGCTAGTTCCTGCTTAGCTGCAAGCCCGAGCGCATCCTTCCCCCAACCTGTTGCCTTCCACATGTTTTGGATTGTGACTCCCACTGTCCCTGACCATTGCCATGCCAGCTGGGGCTGATGGGAGTTGGAGTCCAAAACATCTGGAGGGCACCATGTTGGGGAAGGCTGTTGTAATGCTGCTCCCAGATATATATCTTGACTTCAACAAAGCTTTTGACAAAGTACTCCATGATATTCTGGTTAACAAGTTAGCTATATGTGGGCTGGATGGAACATCAGGTGGATCCACAGTTGGCTTCAGAATCGTACTCAAAGAGTGCTTATCAATGGTTCTTTCTCAAACTGGGCAGAAGTAACGAGTGGGGTATCACAGGGCTCGGTCCTGGGCCCAGTGCTCTTCAACAATTTTATTAACAACTTGGATGAGGAGGTACAGAGCATGCTTATCAAATTTGCAGATGATACAAAATTGGGGGGGGCTGGAAGACCCCTGGAAGACAGAAACAAAATACAAAGGGACCTTGATAGGCTGGAGCATTGGGCTGAAAACAACAGAATGAAATTCAACAGGGATAAATGCAAAGTTCTACACTTAGGAAAAAGAAACCAAATGCACAGTTATAAGATGGGGGATACTTGGCTCAGCAATACGACATGTGAGAAGGTTCTTGGAATTGTCGTTGATCACAAGCTGAATATGAGTCAACAGTGTGATGTGGCTGCAAAAAAGGCAAATGCTATATTAGGCTGCATTAACAGAAGTATAGTTTCCAAATCACTTGAAGTATTAGTTCCCCTCTATTCAGCACTGGTTAGGCCTCATCTTGAATACTGCGTCCAGTTCTGGTCTCCGCACTTCAAGAAGGATGCAGACAAACTGGAACAGGTTCAGAGATGGGCAACAAGGATGATCAGGGGACTAGAAACCAAGCCCTATGAGGAGAGACTGAAAGAACTGGGCATGTTTAGCCTGGGGAAGAGAAGTCTGAGGGGAGATATGATAGCACTCTTGAAGTACGTGAAAGGTTTCCACACAGGGGAGGGCCGGGATCTCTTCTCAATCATCCCAGAGGGCAGAACATGGAATAATGGCCTCAAGTTGCAGGAAGCCAGATTTCGACTGGACATCAGGAAAAACGTCCTAACTGTTAGAGCCATACAACAATGGAACCAATTACCTAGGGAGGTAGTGGGCTCTCCGACACTGGAGGCATTCAAGAGGCAGCTGGACAGCCATCAGTCGGGAATGCTTTGATTTGGATTCCTGCATTGAGCAGGGGGTTGGCTCAACTCTACTATTCTATGATTCTATGATTCTATGATTCTATATGCAGGCCAGTGGTTCTCTCCACATTCAGAAATGGAGGGCTACAAGTAAAGCAAACTGATAATACATTGGTTGTGGGATGGGGCTCACTTAGGGCAGTATGGTTTGAGAACTCAATTTGGTTGGTTTATTAAGAGATGTTCTTTGCATATAACCTTTTGGGACAGTAATTTTGAAATGAGGTGCAGCCATATGCTCCCCCCCCCTACAAGGCTCCCCATCAGGAATGCAGTGAGACAATTTTCATTGGCTGGGTAGAGACAAAAATTTGGCAGGACAGAAGGGTTGGGGCATCGGTCACTAAAAAAATTTAGGGGGGAGTTTTCATAGGTAATGACAAAAATCAACCCTAATACATGAATTTTAATTAGGATCAATTACTTTTGCTTGCAAAAAAGCAAAACAATTTAAAATACAATATTTTCCACATGCAAAATATTTATGTAAACTAAATAACAGAGGCAAGGAAGTAAATGTATATTGTGCAAGTCATCCTACCATAATGTTCTGAACTACTAATAAAGTCTAATGTCCTGTGATTTCTCTGCAAACTTGCAGAGGAACTGTTCATGTGAAATTCCTTCAAATAAGTTACTTTCAAAAGCTAAGATTACTAATATTGCTTTCCACTGATGAAGCATTGGATGCCTGTATACTGTCAACCCATGTATCAAAGTTAAGAATGAACTTTCACACACAGCTGTGGATGCACCAAAGGTGAGTCCTGCATCACACAAACTGTGCATGTGTGGAAATCCTTAGTGTCCAGTTACAATGTTTTAGTAAGCTCATGAACTGTGAGTTCAGTTCTCCTGAGGCAGCTGCTCCCCAGAACGAACTATCCTGGTCTCCTTTGCCATGCTAGGAAAACGATTAAGAGAACTTTCACTTAATTAAATTAATACCTATAAACATCACCTTTCATAAGGAAATGCTTGACAGCATGTCACATACGAACTGTACATCTCTCTGAACTATAGGTGCTAGAATCAACTGTACAAGCACACAATCTCTGTTCTGCAGAAAGGCCCTGGGCCAGCCAGCTAACATTGCTTCTGATGGCTCTACCAGCAAATCTCACACACATATACTATTTTGGTAGTATATAAGTCCGCATGAGAAAAGCTAAATAAGGTGAATTATTTATAATGATCATTTACATAGTTGGGTGGAGGTAGAAAACTGTTCCAACTAAGGCTCAGTCATATTGCACTCTTCAAAACTATTTTGAAATGGAACCAGCTTGAAAGGATGGAAAGGATATATTTTTCAGCTTTTTTATCTGCAGAAGAAATGCCCCCCAGACACGCACACACACACACACAATATTCCAACTCCCCATTGCCTTGGCTAAGTTAGTAAGGTCTCATGAGGCTTCCTGGGCCTTGGAGAGCCACCTCACTCACCTCTCTGCTTCTTCTCAGGTCCTGCCCTGGACTTAGGGTTGCCAGGTCTCCGTTTTTCTGCCGGAGTCTCAGGGAAAATGGGGCCATCTCCGGCCTCCAGCCATATGTCAGTCAAACTGGTGGATCTCCGGCTTTGTAGCGGCCCCCTCAGCCACGCATGCGTGAAGAGGCGGTGGCTGTGGAGGCCAGGCTGGGCTGGCTCCTCCTTAGGCAGATCCCCTGCTCCAGAAAGGAAAAGAACTCTTTCCGGTGGCAGCTCAAGCTTAGCAGACCCGCAGAGCTGGCTCGCCCGGTGGAGAGAAGGCAGCGACTCTCACCTGGATTCAGACACCCCAATTGCTTCGGCTAGCGGAGCCCAAATGCACAGGAAACTGTTCAAGGTGAGGCTGCCTTGATTTAGCCCTGTCCACTTTGGAACCCGTTTCCTCGCTTTCGTGTTATGTCTGGCCCCGAGATCTCCCTCCCCTCCCCCGTCGCTTCTCCCTTTCTCTCTCCGCCCGCCCCCTTTCCCTGGTAATAATGACACATATGCCCTCCTGCCCACATTCTAGCAACCGGGAATGTGCCAAGCGCCGCAGCAGGCAGCTGCTGCCACCCACTCGCCTTGCCTTGCCTTGCCCTGCCCCCTCGCGCAATGCAACGGACCCCCACCCTGGAATCCTGCGCCCCCTCCTCTTTCCCTTGGGAAAAAGGGGTGAGCCGGCGAGGAAGGGGGCTCTCTTTCAGCCTCCCCCCCTCAATTCAGGGCTCCCAAAGGCTCCCTGTCTCCTCTCCCCGCCCGCCAAGCCCCCGATCGGGGGGGGCAAGGCTGGCATCGGCCGGCCTCCATTCCCTTCCCCTCGCCTGCTGGTCCCCGGCCAGCCCATGCGGTGCCTGGGGTGCGCGCCTCCGCAGCTGCGATGCAGCCACTTGCGGCTGTCAACCTCTCGCTCAGCCCCTCCCTGCCGATTGCAGCTCTCACACACTCACACGCACCCGCTCTCACACACACGATGCCGGGAGGGAGCACGGCGGCACAGTCAGACAGGCGGAGCCGGACTCGGCGAAGCTGGCGGGCGAACACTCACGCCCGGAGCCACCACCGTGCGTGTGTGCGTGCCCACACACTGAGTGAGGCAGCCCTAGCCGCTGCTATAGTCCGAGCGGGAGCTGCAGCTGCAGCTTCTCCGAGCAGCATGCTCTGGGAGGGTGGCGTGGGTAGCTTGCTGGCTAGCCAGCCGATGCCAGCCTTGCACCCCCGATCGGGGGCTTGGCGGGCGGGGAGAGGAGACCGGGAGCCTTTGGGAGCCCTGACTGTGCCGCCGCGCTCCCTCCTGGCACCGTGTGTGTTAGAGCGGGTGCGTGTGAGTGTGTGAGAGCTGCAATCGGCAGGGAGGGGCTGAGCGAGAGGTTGACAGCCGCAAGTGGCTGCATCACAGTGGCGGAGGCGCGCACCCCAGGCACCGCATGGGCCGGCCGGGGACCAGCAGGTGAGGGGAAGGGAAGGGAGGCCGGCCGATGCCAGCCTTGCCCCCCCGATCAGGGGCTTGGTGGGTGGGGAGAGGAGACAGGGAGCCTTTGGGAACCCTGAATTGAGGGGGGGAGGCTGAAAGAGAGCCCCCTTCCTTGCCAGCTCACCCCTTTTTTCCAAGGGAAAGAGGAAGGGTGCAGGATTCCGGGGTGGGGGTCTGTTGCATTGCGCGAGGGGGCAGGGCAAGGCCAGGCAAGGCAAGGCAAGGCGAGTGGGTGGCAGCAGCTGCCTGCTGCGGCGCTTGGCACATTCCTGGTTGCTAGAATGTGGGCAGGAGGGTATACATGTCGTTATTACCAGGGAAAGGGGGCGGGCGGAAAGAGAAAGGGAGAAGCGAAGGGGGAGGGGAGGGAGATCTCGGGGCCAGACATAACACGAAAGCGAGGAAACGGGTTCCAAAGTGGACAGGGAAGGACACACTGTTCACTGTGGACTTTCACCGTTAAAACCATTTGGAACAGAAAAAAGATCAGAAGAGCTCTGTATTGCTAATTATAATAAGGAGTTTTGTAAAGACTGCACTAAAGAGTATCAGAGAAGCTATTGTATAGTGACCAGCACTATGGAAGCCCCAAGAGTGTTGACATCAAAAGTGAAGGAAAACCTCTACATAATAACAAAGAAAAACAACAAATTTTGTAGAGGCATGTTGGGAATGCTAGTGAAATGGACAATGGAAAGGAGGACAGTGGATACTCCTCTTTGTTGGCCAGTCAGCACGAGCCCACAGATAATGACGATAGTATGCTACTGGCAGGAAACATAAGTGATACACATATATGCATATTCTTTATCTTTTAAGGAGGCAAGTCCTAAATGGGGGGTGGGGGAGAGAGAACACACACCTCTGCATTATTTTAGAACAATGAAATGGTATATAAATAGTCCCCTGAAAATATATATAGGTGACATTGTGTACTTTGTAAAGCCAGAAGCAAGTAAGCTAGATTAAATGTTCCCTAAAAGTGTTGGACTGTGACCTGGGAGACCAGGGTTCGAATCCCCACCCAGCCATGAAGCTCACTGGGTGACCTTGGGCCAGTCACTGCCTCTCAGACTCAGAGGAAGGCAATAGTAAACTACCTCTGTCTGAATACTGCTTACCATGAAGATCCTATCTGGGATCAACTTGAAGGCAGTCCATTTCCATTTTGCATCACCCTAAGCTTGTGAGAAAGAATGACCTTGTCACTTCAGATGGACCTAGGAACACCCTATTTTAGGTAAGATTTCTATTTTAATCTCCAGAGAATTTTTTTTTGAATGGTATGCTCCAAGCAACTGTGGTTGATACAATGTATCATGTTTAATGATGTCACTAGGGCCCACCCCGTGACACCACTAGGGCCCGCCCTGTGACATCACTAGGGCCCGCCCCATGACATCACTAGGGCCCGCCCCATGACATCACTAGGGCCCGCCCCGTGACTAGGGCCCGCCTCATGACATCACTATGGCCCACCCCGTGACATCACTAGGGCCTGCCCCATGACATCACTAGGGCCTGCCCCATGACATCACTAGGGCCCGCCCCGTGACATCACTAGGGCCCGCCCCATTTTCTCAGGTTTTTGGATGGTTCCAACCTGGCAACCCTACCTGGACTAGGCTAGGCTGCTGCACAGTCTAGGCCCCAGAGCCTAGGCACACCCACCAGATGCACTAAGAACACCAACTATCCACAGAGGCTAGCTGAGCACTACAGGAGAGGGGGGGATGCTCTGCAACGCATAACAATACTGCCCTTCCTGACTTTCCTTCCTGCAATTGCAAGCCCTTAGGCTTGCCAACTCCCTCCCGCATCCATCAAGGTTTGTGTTCACTTCATTCACATCTTTAACTCATATTTGCTGTGTTTGCATTCCCTTGGTAACTTTGCCCTGCACCTCTCTTTGGATGCCTAAATGGTATTTTGAAAAACTCAACTGAAGTTTTAAATTATTGCAATGCTAGAAATTTGAGGAATGAAAGAAAATTTCATTTGAGGGGGACAGAATTATCATTTGGGGGGACAATGCCCTCATTCCCCCGTCACTACATCCCTGTTCCCCATGTATTTGAGAAACCTGGTTTTCCAGGGTTCTGGAAGTATGCAGGGAGTTTCCATATATACAAGAGTCTCCCTGCTCGATAGTTGCCCTACAAATCATGGAGAGTGAAGAGAACAATGATGTGGTGGAGCCTATGTGCTTGTTCCCACAATCCACCTTTTGCCTGAAGAGGGCAATTGTTATTCATTATTATGATCTATTTCTTTTCTTCCTTTTTTCTTTGTTATCTTTTCACATATTTCTTTTACTTTTCCTCCCCTTGGCTTTTTAATCCCCCCCCCTATTTTTAAAGTGATTATATATGTATTATCATCATCATCTTGTAAGTGGTGTTATCACTGCCAGGCAAATACCCTTTCTTACTCTGATTATACAGTAACTGTCAGTCTTTGGAAGGTGGGAGGGAGGAGCGGAAAAACAGCTTAGGAGAAGTTTAAATTTGGATATGTAGTGAGAGAGGTGAGAGTCTTTAGCTGGAGTTGGCTAGAGTAGGCCTGCTTTCACACTGCACTTTATTCTGTTATTGTGACGATTTCTTACCTGGTATAGCCCAGTGGGGAGGAGAGCCTGGCTGGGAGTCCAGAGTCTGTGAGTTCAAATCCCCGCTCGTGTCTCCTGGGTGTCAAGAGCCAGCTAAAGATCACCCCCACAGTGAGTGGCTCAGGGGTTACGTGCCTTGCCACCTGTGCAGCTGTGGGCAAGCTGCATAGTCCCAAGGAGCCCAGTTGCCCCCCAGCTGGCAGTTGCAGACAAGGAAGGGGCTGGCTTGTGCAGCTGTGGAGGACTAGCCTCAAAGGGAGGCAATGGTAACCCCCCTCTGAATACCGCTTACCATGAAAACCCTATTCATAGGCTCTCCATAAGTCGGGATCAACTTGAAGGTAGGCCATTTCCATTCTCAATTTCTACATTATATTTGATCTTTCACACAATGTACAAGCTAGCTCCAGAATTCTAGTGGAATGTAGTGCAAGTTTAGTGCAAATTTCCATGATAAATGATACCAGAAATAATCCGTTAGCAAGACTGGGGACCCGGAAGATCACAGAAGTTTTTCGCTAACTGCAGCCACTCACGTGACAGGCGTCCCAGCATGCAGTGCATTCCCGCCCTTTAGTCGTGCGGGTCTTTTTTTTGCCTGACAAAAATTGTACCGGTATTCCGGCATCAGCGCAGATAGCAGCAGCATTTCCCACACACACCCCGGTGTTGATACAACTAAAACAATTTATAAAGTCAGATCCTAAAGGGAGAGGGGACAGTGGGGAACCGTGTGCATGGGTGAGGGATGAAAACAAGCCACGTGAAAGACAGTTGAGCAAAATGCTAACATATTGGCTGAAAAAGCTACTGTTTCTTAACGCAACAGGGACTGCAGTGTGAAAGGGATTTTAGGAATCTGGATAGAAGTGCAACCTTTTTAATCCATTAAACTAATGCAATCAGCCCTATGTGTGAAAGCAGCTCCAAAGCAGTGGGGGGGGGGGCTGTGCGGGTCCAATTTGTTGCTTTTCTTAAGCAGGATCTGTGTTATTGCTGCCTGCTTCAGGAACCGATTTGATTCCACTATGTTGTGCGTCTATCACTGTGCATAAAACAAATATGATAAAGACACTGTAAGTCTAACAAGGTCTTACAGTCTCATCCAACGGAAAATCCACCCACCGGTGTTTCTCTGGACTTAGAATAGTCAAGAGCACATAACATTCACTTGCATCCAACGAATGTGTTCTTTCAGCGCAAGGTTTTCTGCTTGCATAATGGCATTTGCCCCCTCTCCTCACACACGCCTCATGCCTTCTCCAAATTTGCTCCAAAATGTTGGAAGAACCCCTAGAACAGATTAGGGGGTGTGCGTATAGAGAAGAGGAGGGAAGTTCTATTGTGCACCCATTATACAGACATCTCACCACATGGCCTAGAGAGAGACTGGAAATTGAAATAAATACAATAAATGTTTCCGCTGACTGTATTATAAAAGCATTGATTCAGGCCAGGAAAAAAATAGTAAGATCACTTTCATTAGCCACGTCTAACATATTCTAAATCAGAACGTGAAGCTCCCATTCGCTCTTGTTTAAAAACCCCTCTCATTTTTTTAAGAGGAAAGATAAACTTGGAATGGCCTCAGTTAAAAAGAGCCCTTCAAAGCAGCAAGCCCTCAATGAATAAAGAGAGATAACGGCATGATTCCAGCCGGTAGGTCTCTCTGGAAGTGTGATTGGCCTTCCAAGAGAAGTCTCCCTTTACAGCCGGATCCTTTACTGGATTTCTCTTTTGAAAGTGGAAATCTTAAAAAGAAACGGTGTAAACATTTCCGCATCCCATGCAGTTGGAGCCCTGGAGCCCTGAGCTACTAGCAGCGGTGGAGTGCTGGGCTGTGTTTTTGCAAGTACAAGACAGAAAATCTATGTAATTACCTCTGAAGCCGCAGACGCTGTGCAGGCTGACAGAACAGCATGTGGAGGAAGGGCTCTGTCATTTCCCCACTGACTAATTTCCCCACCATGCACTGCTTTTATCTCCCCTTCTTGCTGGTAGTCTTTCAGGTTAACCCTTTGGATTCTGCCTTTCCTGCTCCCCTCCCAGCCCCTTCCTCTCCTCCCCGCATCTCTCTCAGTCACCACACTTACCACTGGGCAGACAGAAAAATCTTGCCTTTGTGTTTCTCTCTCTCCACCATCCCACCTACTTGAATAACACAGGGAGAAAAAACTATTGGAAGAAATGGCTACTCGTCGTGTCCGGAAACGGCAATGGACCTAACCAACGCCAATTAAAGGAAGACCAGACAGAAGTCCATTCAATTAGCCCTTGCTGAATCCACATGTTCAGCTCAATCCTATCCAGCCTATCTATCCAGAACTAAAGAGTTCTAAGGGACTTACTAACAAATGTGTGCAGCCTTAATTAGTCAGTTTTGAGCCATGACCTTGCAGTCCTCTGCTTGCCCCTGGGAAAAGGATGATTCAGTCTTCAATATATGTCTTATACCAAGTCGGAGCATTTCTCCATCTAGCTCAGTATTGTCTACATTGACTGACAACAGTTCTTGGAGTTTTAGAAAGGAATATTTTCCAGCCCTACCAAGAGATGCAAGGGCCTGGGCCTGGGACCTTTTCCCATGCCAAGCAGATGATCTGCCACTGAGCTGCAACTTTTCCCTGAATGTTGGTGATTCAAATGCTTGCAAATGTGGTGGATTAAGTATGTATGTGGTGGGTAATAGTATGTGGGTACCTTATTCTTTGGACCCTGATGTTGTTAAACGTTTAGGATTCACAGTCCTAAAGTTTGTGTGTAGGAACTGCATGTGATATTTATAACTTTATTTGAAGTTATACCTGCGCAGCACTTTAGCCAACAGTTCATACACTCATTGCAAGCACAACCACTAGTTTTCACATGCATATTCTCTTTTTGGAGATAATGCTAATTAATAATAATGGATTCATTTTCTATCAAACAATTTCAATTGAAAAATCCAAAGAATATAGAATTACAAATTTTAGTAAAAATCAATCACAGTTGTAACCAATTGATTATTTGAAAATGTGTATTTGACAGTTTAACATCCATAATTCTGAAGTTTCCACTTTTGATCAATTTTCAAATTCAGGATACAATAATTTAATTTAAATATACACATAAAATAACAACATAAAATTAAAGTGTGGTTGCAGTCCTGTACACACTTACCTGGGAATAAATCCCACAGAACCCAACAGAACTTATGTCTGAGTAGGCATGTGTTGTACTGTACGGTTGCAATCCTATACTTACTTACCTGGGAGTAAGCCCACTGAACTCAATGGGACTTTTGTTTGAGTAATTATAAGCCAATTTACAATAATATATTTTCTAGTTAGCGGGAAATGGCAGAAAACATAGGAACCTGGACTATACTGAGTCTCCTTTCAGACATGGGGCTGATTGTGTTAGTTTAACGGATTAAAAAGTTAGCGCTTCTGTCCTGATTTCTAAAATCCCTTTCACACTGCAGTACCTCTTGCGTTAAGGAACAGCAGCTTTTTCAGCCGATATACCGGCATTTCCCGCAACTGTTTTTCACACGGCTTGTTTTCATCCCACACCCATTACACACATGCACACTGTTCTCCACTGTGTAGGAGGTCTAAGATCTCATCCCGTCACGATGCAAGCCCTCACCCTTTAGGATCTTTCTTTTTAAATTGTTGTATCGACACAGGGATGTGTGTGGGAAATGCTGCTACTATCTGTGCCAATGCCAGAATACCGGTACAACGTTCACCAGGCAAAAAAAACCAACATCACGTGCGACTAAAGGGTGGGAACGCACTGCATGCTGGGATGTCTGTCATGTGAGCAGCTGCAGCAAGTGAAAAACTCCAGCAATCTTCCAGGTCCCCAGCCTTGCTAAGATTATTTCTGGTATCATTTATCACGGAAATTTGCGCTAAACTTACACTACATTTCACTAGAATTCCGGAGCTAGCTTGTGTGTCGTGTGAAAGATCAAGTATAATGCGCAAATTACCAGGTAGGAAATCGTCAGAATAATGGAATAAAGTGCAGTGTGAAAGCACCCATAGTCAGCTCATTGGTCCACCTCACTCTGTATTGTACAAACTGACTGGAAGCAGCTCTCTGGGGGTTCAAGACAGGTGGCATTCATAGTCCTGCCTGGAGATGCCAGGGATTGAACCTGGAACCTTCTGCATGCAAAACAGATGCTCTACTGCTGAGTTTCAGTCCTTCTCCATTAAAAAGGAGCAACAACAAAAACCATAATCCTCGAAGCCACCCAAGCCATGATGGGAACATAAGGAACTGCCTTACAGTGAGACAGACAACTGGTCCGTCTAGTCTACTATGGTCCATATTGACTGGAAGCACCTCTCCAGGATTTCAGACAGGGGTCTTTCCCAGCTCTACTCAATGGTCCCAGGGATCCAAATTTGGACCTTCTACACTCAAAACCATTGGGCTACCCCCCCACTAGCAACTCAGGAGCAACATAGGTTACACATTAGATTATTCCAAAAAGGAGGTTCCTGCTTTCCCAGACTGACTCCTTTTGGCCTGTTCATCAAACACTTGCTCCTGAGTCACCAGAGCACTTGCATTTTCGGCTTAGTCTTGAACGCTCAGCGGCACAGTGGGCTTTGATTGCTGTAATATATGCATTTTTCTGACTAGGAAGATCATAAGAAGAGCATATAATGCATGTTACTAAATCATAATGCTGTGTTAACTTAGTAATTCATCATTTACTCTTAGGGCGTGCTCATGGACAGACCTTGAACCAGTCACACACTCACAGTGTAAAATAACCTATCCCACAGTATCGTTGTCAGAATAAAATGAGAGGGGGACATCATGCTTATTCTCCAATGTATCTAATAAAAAGAGCAAATCATACCCGATGTGATTTCAAAAAACAGCCTCCCTTCTCGTTTATTGTGCAATATATTTCATGGGTGAATTGCTAGTTGCATTTCAGCTAAGTTCAAGGTCCCAGTACTAATATGTAAAGCCCTATACAGGCCCCATCTGCGGTCTAAATTTGAAGCAGTATCATACCACTTTAAAAAGTCATGGCTTCTCTCCCAAGAGTCTGAGAACTGTAGTTTGTTAAGGGCTCTGAGAGTTGTTAGGAGACCCCATTTCCCCCTTACAGAGCTACAGTTCCCAGTGTTTCCTGAGAAGAGGGATTGACTGTTAAACCACTCTGAGAGTTGTAGCGCTGTGAAGGAAGCTCTGTGAATTGTAGTCCTGTGAAGAGGAATATGGGCCTCCTAACTTCTCTCTGCACCCTTAACAAACTACATAAGGGAAGTTATGACTGTGGTACTATACTGCTTTAGCACCACTGTGGTGTAGTGGTTAGAGTGTTGGACTACAACCTGGGAGACCAAGGTTTGAATCCCCACACAGCCATGAAGCTCACTGGGCGACCTTGGGCCAGTCGCTGCCTCTCAGCCTCAGCGGAAGGCAATGGTAAACCACCTCTGAATATTGCTTACCATGAAAACCCTATTCATAGGGTCGCCATAAGTTGGAATTGACTTGAAGGCAGTCCATTTCCATTTTCAATGGGGCCACAGCCTGGGACCAAAATATCTAAAAGTTCATCTCATCCCTTATATACCCAGGCAGTCACTGAGTTCTGCAGAAAAGGGCACCCTGCAGATACAATCTTATCAGGAGGTCCATTCCACATAATGTCACAACTGGGCCTTTAGCATGGTGGCACCTACCCTTTGGAATTCCCTCGTGTTACATATCAGGCAGACACTGTCTCTGTCATCACCTGCTGAAGACTTTCCTCTTTCAAGAAGCCTTTTAAGTGATGGTTTTGATCTCAGTCAATATCTTGTATTGGGTTTGAAATTTGTTGTTCATATAAGCAAATTTTATATATTTTTTTTATATATCCAATTGTTTTAGATATTTTTTGTGAAATTGCTTCATAGGAAGTGATTCATAAATGAAATAATAAACATTGCTATTTTTTGTTGCCTCAATTGTTTAGACTTTATTCTGCACCTTTCCCGACATATGTCATCTCTCCCCTGCTTATCTTGGGTTGTCAGACTGATATTGAATCGATTCAGTCCCTTGAAAGGCAACTAGTTTCTCCTCTCCAAGATGATAACTTTGTTTTCTAAGCAAAATTGGCTTTCAGGTCAAGGCTCCAGGCACACCTGCTGTCCTTCAGCTTAGCAATGTAACTTAGCTGTTGCTACTGCTTCCTTCTGTCCTTCCCTTTGTTTAGAAGAAAAGGTCAGACGGTTATCTCAAGGGTTTTCAGGTGTCACTCCAATATTTGGAGCTTGCCAAGAGTTCAGGTCAAGCAAAGTCTCTTGAAAGACAGAGACCTTCAACACAGGCAATGACAAGGAAGGAAGGAGACAAAGTTCAATAGGAAGGTCAACAGGTTGGCAACGGGTTAGGTCAAGGAGGCAAGGTCCAAGTCAAGTGCCCTTACAAACTGAGGCCAGTAAATAGCAAAGGAACTAGAACTGATAGAGGAGACAGTGATGCTCCACTTGAAGCTACCTGATCCCTGACTCAGCAGCACCAGCTTCTGACACAGCCTAGACAGTGCAAATTAGAATGTATAATATTATGCCCACAGATTGTTGCATGGTTAATATATGCCAATAACAGTTTGAATGGGCTACAGTTAGGTATAGGAGATAACTATGAATCAGGTTGAATTTCCAGACAAAATTACCCAATTTGCACTTTGCAAAACAAGATACAAACCAAATCACAGCCATCCTTCAAAATTCACATTTCTGTGAATTTTGCAATGCCTTTTTCCAGCCGAGTCATCTGTATAAAAATGCATGTACTGGGGTAAAGTGTGCATAAAAATGCATATATTCGTGAAAAATAGCATGCAAAAATGAATTATATTTGCACAAAATATATATTTTAGGAGATATTTCTGCTGGAAATCTTTCATAAGGACTTTTTTAAAAAAGAAACTTTGCAAACTGATGGGGATATATGGAGAACTCACCTATCCCTAGCTACCATTATTTATTTTATCATCATCATTTGCTCTTTACTATAAGGTTCCCGGGTGAGTTACAAGAATATAAAAATAAAATATCAAAATCAGTTGAAACAAGTATATATATCAGGCATCACAGGCCAGGGTAAAGTGGTGTGTCTTCTGCAAATGGTGGAAACTGTGCAATGATGGTGCGAGATGCACCTCTCCCATGTACAATATTTATACTAAGGCTGTGCCCTGGATTTGGCTGAGGCCTGAGCCAAATTGGGCCCATTTGGACATCTTGGGGCCTTGGCCCAGTTGGAATGGGACTGCCATGAACAGCTGGGGATTGGATTCGATGTCCCAGAGCAACCCAGGGCTGTCAGGGAGCAGGAAGCCAGTCAGGAAGAAGAGGCAGGCAGGAAGGCCCAATGCAGCGGAGGAGCAGACACAACGATCTTGTAGGGACGGGTGCTTGTTTGCAAGTGTCTTTTCTAAAGGAAAGCCACTTACAAAGCAGCACCACGTAGGATCAGTGTCTCCATTCAACATCTAATGCAAAGAGGCAGAGATCCTGGGGGTACGGGCTGCTCACTCCCAAGTGGCTTTCCTGCAGGAAAGGCACTTGTGAAACAGCAGCTCACAGAATTGGTCCCCACTCTTGATTGAGAGCTGCCCCATCCCATCCCAGCATCTCATTATTCATTATTTGTTTATTAGATTTATATCCCACCCTTCCTCCCAGTGGGAGCTCATGGCAGCTGTATGTTTAATTAGGGCTTTTTAACCCCAATTAAACATTAGCCCCTGCCCCAAACTTACTCAGGACTGCCTACGAAGTGGGTCAGATGGCTCCTGGGCCTGCCCCCGCCCAATTTGGAGCCACAAGGCAGGTCAGGGAGGCTGTGCACAGCCCTAATTTTTACCCCACCTTTCTGCTTCTGAAAAGGCAACTTCAAATACAGTGCTGCAATTATACAACCGACAGACAATTAAAATCCAAACAACAATAACAATAGCCCCCGAGTATTTTTTATTTATTTATTTATTAAATTTTTATACCGCCCCATAGCTGAAGCTCTCTGGGCGGTTCACAACATCAAAATATCAACATACAATTTAAAAGCACACATTAATCAATTTAAACATAACTCATTAAATTTCCAAATAAACCTATACTAAACTAAAATACTGAAATACTAAAAATACTAAAATGCTAAATGCTACAATAGTAAAATGCTAAAATGCTAGAATGCCTGGGAGAAGAGGTAGGTCTTAACCTGGCGCCGAAAAGACAACAATGTTGGCGCCAGGCGTACCTCATCAGGGAGATTGTTCCATAATTCGGGGGCCACCACTGAGAAGGCCCTTTTTCTTGTTACCATCCTCCGGGCTTCCCTCTGCGTATGCACCCGGAGAAGGGCCTTCGATGTTGAGCGCAGTGTACGGGTAGGTTCATATCGGGAGAGGTGTTCCATCAAGTATCGTGGTCCCAAGCCGTGTAAGGCTTTATAGGTTAAAACCAGCACCTTGAATCAAGCCCGGAAACATATAGGCAGCCAATGCAAGCGGGCCAGAACCGGTGTTATATGTTCGGACCGCCTGGTCCGTGTTAACAATCTGGCCGCTGCATTTTGCACAAGCTGCAGTTTCCGAACCATCTTCAAAGGCAGCCCCACGTAGAGCGCATTGCAGTAATCTAGTCTAGAGGTTACCAGAGCGTGGACAACTGAAGCAAGGTCGTCCCTGTCCAGATAGGGGTGTAGCTGGGCCACCAACCGAAGTTGGTAGAAAGCACTCCGTGCCACCGAGGCTACTTGAGCCTCAAGTGACAGGGATGGTTCTAAAAGTACTCCCAAGCAACGGACCTGTTCGTGTAAAAGTGTTATGGTGAAATTTGGGGTGAATTTCAAGGCTCCTGAGTGGTTCTCAAACATTAAGGGCTTTCAGGGAAGATAATTTAAGTTCAGCACAATTTGTCAGTGATGTTGCACCCTTTGTCTCTCAAGTAGGGGTGTGCACCAATCACAAGACTTAGTTTGGGCTCCAGTTCAGTGCCTCACAAAATAGCCTGCTTTGCCTCAGACCAATGCAAAGGCTGCTTGATTTGGCTTGAGGGTGTGAGACTCTTTCACTCCCCCACCTCTGTACACTGTGACATTTCCCTCTTTTGAAAGAAGAGGTTGAAATCTGCATGCATAATAACCCCTCCAGAGTGAGTAGCCCATCAAATTACAGACAAATAGGTACAGGAGCCTTTGTGGTGGATACCTCTAAAATGGGAAATGTATTTTTCCCCAAAAAAGAAAATGTTTATAACCTTTTTAAGGAGAGGGGAAGAGATGTGATGTTGCCCCTGCTGGGGGCATGAATCCTGCCAAATTTCAGAAAGATAGCTTCAGAGGAGAAAGATATAGACAAGTTGGAGCGGGTTCAGAAGAGGGTGATGAGGATGATAGCCGGTATGGAGAACAAGTCTTATGAGAAAAGGTTGAAGGAACTTGGCATGTTCAGTCTGGTGAAGAGAAGGCTGAGGGGTGACATGATTGCACTCTTTAAGTACCTGAAGGGCTGTCACATAGAGGAGGGTACAGATTTGTTCTCTGCTGCCCCAGAGGGGAGGACTAGGTCTAATGGTTTTAAATTGCAGGAGCGTAGATTCAGATTGGACATTAGAAGGAACTTCTTGACAGTAAGGGCAGTTCGGCAATGGAACCGACTGCCTAGGGAGGTGGTGGGATCCCTTTCGCTGGATGTCTTCAAGCAGAGGCTGGACAGCTATCTGCGGGAGATGCTCTAGCTGCGGATTTCCTGCTGTGAGCAGGGGGTTGGACTCGATGGCCTACAAGGCCCCTTCCAACTCTAGGATTCTATGATTCCACGATTTCCTGCAATGGCAGTTGTTCCATTTTTTAGGGTGGGGACTTAATTTCCCAGTATGTTTTGTGGGCGATTGGTCTGAAAACTGCAGGCATCAGAAAGGTAGCCCCGAATAAGAAGCCTACTAACTTGCAAACAAACAGGTCTAGGGGCTTTTGTGCTAGCCACCATTTGGCTTGGAATAACTAAAGGATTCACTTTCCAGGTAAAATCATTCCCTCTGATTACAAACCTGGCCTGTCAGTCACAATGGAGCTCTCCCTCTGTGCCTTCTTCCCTCCCAATATCTTCCTTAACCTTAGAGGCATACATTTCGCTCTTGCAAAGCTGTTCCTTTCCCCAAAGCACTGGGATTGGAGAGCACTGGAAAATATAATTCTGTCTGATTACAAGCTAGACCTGAAAGGCACAACTGAGTTCTCATTTTGCACCCTTTCCCACTTTAGTGTTTGCTTTCCTTCCCCCTCCCCCATCTTCCCATCCTAGTGTTGTGTTAAACTTAGAGGCATTACTTTCACTTCCAGCAGATGTTTGACTGCTGCAGTTTTTACATGTCTGGATTGCCAAGATGACATGAAGCATTTCAGGGGTGCCTGCTTTAACTGTGCCACCTTGCAGGCATCCCATTTTACCCATGAGAAGCCCAAAATCCCTCTGAGGGAAACCAGGTCCCTCTAGTTTCATCTAAACCTGATGCACACCCCTAGCATGAACAGGAATGTCCTATTGCTATGCATGGCTTTATTGACTGACTGATTTTTTTATTTATATCCCACCCTTCCTCCCAGTAGGTGCCCAGGGCGTCAAACAAAAGCTCCAAAAAAACTTTAAAACATCATAAAAACAGACTTTAAAATATATTAAAACAAAACATCTTTGCAAACATTTTTGAAAAAAGCTTTAAAAACAACTTTTAAAAAAGAATAGGATTAAAAAGATATTAAAAAGCAATTCCAACACAGTCACAGCCTGGGATAAGGTCTCAACTTAAAAGGCCTGTTGAAAGAGGAAGGTCTTCATTAGGTGCTGAAAAGATAACAGAGATGGTGCCTGTCTAATATTTGGATATGGAAATGGCCTATCTTCAAGTCAATCCTGACTTACAGCGACCATATGAATAGGGATTTCATGGCAAGCGGTATTCAGAGGGGGGTTACCATTGCCTCCCTCTAAGACTAGTCCTCCCCAGCTGGCTAGGACCTGCTCAGCTTGCCACAGCTGCACAAGCCAGCCCCTTCCTTGTCCACAACTGCCAGCTGGGGGGCAACTAGGCTCCTTGGGACTATGCAGCTTGTCCACAGGTGGCAGGGCACGTAACCCCTGAGCCACTCCCTGTGGGGGTGATCTTTAGCTGGCCCTTGACACCCAGGAGACATGAGCAGGGATTTGAACTCACAGAGGCTCTTCTCCCCACTGGGCTATAGCAGCTGTCGTCTAATATTTAAGGAGAGGGAATTCCAAAGGGTAGGTGCCACTACACTATAGTGAATTTCCTATGTTGTGCGAACAGACCTCCTGATAAGATGGTATCTGCAGGAGGCCCTCACCTGCAGAGCGCAGTGATCGACTGCGTATATAAGGGATAAGATGGTCTTTCAGTTATCCTGGTCCCAAGCTGTATAGGGCTTTATACACCAAAACTAGAACCTTGAACTTGACCCCATAGCTAATAGATACCCAGTGCAATTCTTTCAGCAGCAGGGTGACATGTTGGCTATACCTTGCCCCAGTGAGCAGTCTCACCTCCACATTTTGCACTAGTTGCAGCTTCCTGACCAACCTCCCGGGTAGCCTTGATGTAGCCTCATGGTACTGTAGGGCATTGTCACCAAATATGATTGAGGTGGCAAGAACACATGCATCCTCTTAGATAAGTGATGCTTGAGAAATTCAGTCTTTGTGAATTTTGATTTGAAGTGAACCAATCAATTCCCACTTCTGATCTAACTAATGTGCAGACTGGAACTTCCTCTGGTTGTAGTTCTCAGCTCAAAGAGCATAAAAATGCATTAAAATGCATATTTGAAGAGCAGATGTGTTTACAAATACATATTTTGAGAGAAGGTACATTCAGAAATATGTACTTAAATGCAGCTTTTCATGTGTATCTTTTTTAAAAAAGCCCTTCATAGATTAATACGGAAAAGGAGGACATGGTTTATGAGTCCACACATGCAAAACTGACATGGATTGGAAATAGACTGATTTATTTGTCCACCTCTGCTTGGGGCTGTAAAGAAACTGGAGACTTTCAGGGAGGAAAAGCACAATACAGAGTTCCAAAGGCAGCCAAAATGGATTTCATCTTTTCTTTATTGCTCTTGTTGAGTATAGATACCCAAGGCTGCTCTATCAATAGAGCTTATGGCGTTATAGAGCAGAGGAAAATAAAATCAATGGAGCCCCTCTTGGATCTAAGCTTTCAAAATCATACTCTTTGCTCTGTACGCAGTGTGTGCTTGAGAGACAGAGAGAGAGAGAACAGTAACGGATGCTGAAGCTCTACTATATGATATTCTGAGGTTCACAAATTTCAGGCCCTTTACAATAAGTTGGGCATCTGCTGATGAATTCAGATGGCCTGAATATGCTAGGCATGAAAGAGGAACTTGTTTGGCCCACATTTTAAAGTAATCTGACCTAATCCTGGATTTCTGTGGGGGTTTTCTCCCCCCCAATCTTAAATTCAGTTTTTTTCCACACTTCCACACCAGTTTGTGATTTTTTTGGGGGGGGGAAAGTCCTCATAAAAATTTATCAGCATTTTAATGCAACTTTCTCCTAATATAGAAATGTTTGCATGCAATTTTGTACAATATGCATACCTGTCCAAAGCAATTTTGCCTAATATAATGAGTTTCCCATGCTATTTTCATGAATATGGACATCTCAGTGCACCCTTTTACCATAGTATATGCATTTTTGTACACATTACTTGGCTGGAAAATTGCATTGCAAAATTTGGAGGCATACACAATTTGAAGGATGGATGTCTTTGTTTTCTTGTACTAACTTTGGAAAGTGCAAATTATTAGGGAGGTTTGCCTTTAAACAAGAATGGAATTGAGTTTCATACTTGAGGGTAAGCTCCATTGAACAGAATGAAACTTTCTCCTGAGTAGATGTGTATATGATTTGGCTCTTAACCTGTAACCCTAATGCACTCTTACTTCGGGGGTTCAGTTCTATTGAACTCAGTGGGCCTTACTTCTGAGTAGACATTTATTGGATTGCATATGTTACATCAGATCTCATTTATCTTGTTCATTACCAGAATGATTGCTAATAAAACTGGTGCTATGCACAGTCCATGTTCTCAAAGCACTCCACAGGGCAACAGCAACTTGCTAGAACGGTGTTCAGTAGCTTGAAAAATTAATTTCCCTATAATAGAGATGTCTTAAAAGCAAAATCTTACTGTGCAGAAAATCAATTTGTGTGACAGATTTAGTCCTTGATCAGGAATTTCCTCCCAGGGGTGAGTTGAGTGTGGAAATACTAGTCTGGATCAATATATATGACCTAGGGATGCCTGGAAGCACATTTGATATCCCTATTTTGGTGGGTATGAAGTTTGGATTTGGTGTAGGTTTTCAAAATGTGGGAACCCGTTGTGGGGCAGGCTCATGATGCGTTAACCCTCCTTCACCACTGGAGTAAAGCAAGCCACAGCAATTTCATGGGTGACAACAGGCCACACCTTTATTGGTTAGAGTAAGTAAGCAGGGTTGGCATGGCAGCAGGGCAAGGATCTGCTTACATTGTGTCAGCCTGCACTGAAGGAACATTGAGTCAGTCCAATAAGAGTCTGGAGCTGAACAAACAGCTGGGCACAGGGATGGGCGAGAATTTTGACTCAGTTCCTATTTCAAGCCAAATTCATCAGATTCACAGGTTCTGAAACAATATAAGAACTGAAATACAGCCATTCAAATTATTCAAATTTTGCAATGCAGCTTGCCAACCAACTAATGTTTACAAAAGAAAAGATTGCATATATTAGGGGAAGTGTGCATAAAATGAATATACGAATAAAAATAACATGGAAAATTGCATTATATGATGAGAAAGGGCTTGCAAAAATGCGTACATTCGTCAAAACAGCCTACAAAAATGTGTTGATTAGGAGAAATTCACACTAAACTGTTGGAGAAATTTCATAAGGATATTTTTTTAAAAAAATGAATTGCAAAAATGTGGAGAACTGAATTTAAGATTGGAAGAATGAGAAACTGAGAGCACTGAAGTTGACAGGTCTTTCCATCCCTCATTGGGGACCACTCTTGGGAGTGGATCAGGCAAGGCACCCACCCATACGCCTATGATCCCGCTGGCCAACCAGTGAGGGTTGTTCAAGCTGGATGAGTCCTGGGCCCTTCCGAGCTAGGGGAATGGCCAGCAAGTTCCACACTAGACCCTTTATGGGGGTCTCCCTCATGTTTGATCCTGTCCAATGCCATTTCTGCCATAAATTGTGACAGAAGTAATGAATGCCTAACGATTGCGCAATGAATCACTGAGGGATAGGCAGAAAAACCTGCTCAATCAGCGGCCAATTGGATTGAGAGGAATCATTTCTATATGGCTCCATCAAGCAGCAATCCTGTTATGCACAGCTCAGTGACACAGTAAAACCGAGGGAGGGAGCATGGCAAAGCTGGCTTGTGAAGAAAGAGACCGCCGTTGCTTGAGCCAAGGCCTTTTAAGGCCTGGACCTGTCTTCACCCCACAAAGGCTCTCGCAGGATCAACCGAGATTGCCGACAATCTCACGAGCGGGCAGGAGGAGGAATGCCCCCATTGCTCCCAGTGGCTGCGTGTCACCCCACAAAGGCACCCCGTGCCAGGATTCCCTGAACATTTAATGGGCCTTCCTCCAGTAACAAGATCAGTAATGGTATTTATTGAAGGTCAGAATTGCACTGGTTGCCAATTAGCTTCTGAGCTAAGTTCAAGGTGTTGGTTTTGGTGTATAAAACCCTATACAGCTCGGGACCAGAATACCTTGAGATATTGTCTCACCCCTTGTATACTCAATTGATCATTGTGCTCTGCAGGAGAGGGCCGCCTGTCAATATGTTTTCATCAGGATATCCGTTCTGAATGATAGAGGAATTGGGCCTTTAGTGTGGTGGCACCTATCCTTTGGAATTCTCTCCTGTTACATATTAGACCAGCACCTTTTCTTCTACCATCCTTGGTCAAGCTCCCTGAAAGGGCTCACTTGTGTTGATGTTTAGCTCACTCATTTTCTTGCTCCCCCAGCCATGACCTTATATGGAAGCAGCAGTTAATCCCGGGGAGGTAGCCTACCATTTTAAATTTCTCACAATGCCTCAGAACTCCTGTTTTTTGGCATCTTTCCAGACTATTGTGGGGAATTTAAATGTGGAGCAACCTTCCTGCAATCACCTGCTGCCATCAGGCAAGCCAACATCTGGAGGAGGAAGCCAGAGGGCGGGCGGGCAATGGGGCGCTGGATGACACTTTGTCAGGGGCACCCTCCAACCTGGTACACTCTGTTTATGCAGAGAAACCATGAAGACCTACAGATCTGGCCAGCACTCTTGCTCCCCCAGCCATGACCTTTCTTTACTCTTTGATTAGCAGATGTGTCCTCCTGGGACCCTTCTCCAGAATCTGCAGCAGAAGAATATATTTTTTGTGCAACTGATGCATTGCTGGACAGGCAGATCCACAAACCAATCAAGGGAAATCACAGCATCTACAAGGCATGCGACATGCTAGTTTAGTTCAGACATAGCCAACACACTACTGTTCAAATGTTGTGCATTACAAGGCACATCTGTCTCAGCCAGCATGGCCACTGATCAGGGATGATGGGAGCGAGTCCATAACACCTGGAGGATACCCCAGTGGAGTTTTAAGCAACAACACAATGATCACACATGACATGTCTGACTCTTCACAATATAAGTGGATATTCCATGTCATACATCATTCTAATATAGGGGTAGCCAATGTGCTGTCCTCTAGATGTTTTTGGACCACAGTTTCCCATAACACGTGAGCATTGGCCATGCAGGCTACAGCTGATCAGAGTTGGAGATCAACATCATCTGGAGGGCACCATGTTAGCTACCCCTAATGTAGGCCTTTAGTCTGAGCCTACAGGGCTTTCCTTACAGTGTTATTTATTTATTTATTTATTTTATTTTATTTATTAGTCGCTCATCTGGCTGGAAACCCAGCCACTCTGAGCGACGTATAAAATAAAGGCATATAAACATCAAACATAAAAGTATATAAACATCAAAAAAGCAATAAAACTAAACAACAAAGTAGAAGCTATCCCCCAACCCACACAGCCCAACCCAAAGATCAGAAAGTCCTCCTAAAGAAGCTCCCTTTTGAAGGCTGGAGGGTGGGGCAAGGCAGGTGGAAGCAGCCTCCCCTGATGGCAACAGAGTCTCTCTCCCATCCTAGTCCTTCTCTTGAGGCAGCTCCCTTTTGAAGGGTGGAGGGTGGGGCAAGGCAGGTGGAAACAGCCTCCCTTGATGGCAACAGAGTCTCTCTCCCCTCATAGTCCTTCATGTTAGGAGCCTAGAGTACTTTGTATCAGTGGGGGAAGCCATTCAGGTAGTAATGCTTGGTGTGTGATTAGGAGTCCTATAAATTAACAGCAGTGTCCCTGTTTTCAGCTATGAAATGTTGGTGACGGCACTGTTTTCTGGATCCTGGCCAAGCATATCTCCAACAGGCAGGCTTTCCACAAACATCATCAAAAAATATAACTTAGCTTATACTAAAAAAAAAGGCACAGTCTTTAATTTTTTAAAATGTTGTTTGACTATAAGAGCAAAATAATTAGAAATATTTAGTGCAGGGGGGCGAAACATCTGCAAGTTTAAAATTGTTTTCTGTTTAAATCCAGCCATTTGCCAGGATGGAAATATGTTAGACATCCTGCTCTTTCACCCAGTATGATAGCGACTAAAGTGGCTTAAAATTGGATTCATTTATAAAGCTGGACACGATTAATATCACTCCCTGCATGACGGTAATTCATTTCTCTCTCATTTGTATCTGCAGCGGTAGGGGCTCCATCCCTTCTATGCTGAATGCAGTCCTAATTAAGTATTCATTAAAGAATACATATTTTCTCATTTAAGAGAAAATATCCAACATTTACGCACAGTATTAAAAAACTTGTTTACCATTTGGGCCAATGCTTGAGGAGACTCCTATTCCAAGTGTCTTTTAACAGGATGTGCATGAGAAGATTCAAAGGAAACATGGAAATATGTGTATGCATTGGCTGCAACAAAAAAAATTGCTCATTCCATTATTTGGGTGAAGGGTAGTGCATCTGACACAGCTAAGCCAATTACTGGGGAGGGGGGCACCCAACTCACTTTGTTTCAATGGGAATTGTCATTGCTTTGCTCCCCCAGATCAAGGATGGGGAACTTGTTTTTAGCCCAAGAACTGCATTTGTTTATTTATAGATATACTACTCTTTCTTTCTTTCTTTCTTTCTTTCTTTCTTTCTTTCTTTCTTTCTTTCTTTCTTTCTTTCTTTCTTTCTTTCTTTCTTTCTTTCTTTCTTTCTTTCTTTCTTTCTTTCTTTCTTTTAATCAAACATTCCGTTCTGGGTAACCTTCCAGGGTCCATGTGCCAGTGGTGGGCATGGCCAGGAGGGATAGAAAGACCTATCTCTTTCGGTTCTCTCAGTTTCTGATTTTTAGATTCAGTTCTCTACATTTCTACATTTCACCATTTTAGTGCAAATTTCTCCCAATAAACACATTTTTGTGGGCAGTTTTGACAAAGGTACACATTTTTGCTAGCTGTTTCTCATCATTCCATGCCTTTTTACATGTTATTTTCACTCAGACTGCGACAAAGACAAATAATTGGGTGTTAGAACAAATTAAACCAGAACTGTCACTAGAAGCTAAAATGATGAAACTGAGGTTATCATACTTTGGACACATAATGAGAAGACATGATTCACTAGAAAAGACAATAATGCTGGGGAAAACAGAAGGAAGTAGAAAAAGAGGAAGGCCAAACAAGCGATGGATTGATTCCATAAAGGAAGCCACAGACCTGAACTCACAAGATCTGAACAGGGTGGTCCATGACAGATGCTCTTGGAGGTCACTGATTCATAGGGTCGCATGAGTCATGGTCGACTTGAAGGCACGTAACAACAACAACATTCACTTTTATGCACACCCTAATATATGCATTTTTGTGATTGTTGTTTAGCTGGCGAACTGCATCCCAAAATTCTAATAAATGCGAATTTCGAAGGATGGCTTGTTTCAGTTCTCATATTGTTTTTGAAATTACGAATTTGATAAATTCTGCTTGAAACGCGAACTGAATCGAAATTCTCACCCATCATTAGTGGTCAGAGGCAAAAATGGATGGAGCAAGAAAAGTAAATGCAACCTTTGAACAGGAGGCTAGTTTCTACACAAACCCTTCTCTGTCCTCCATCCAGACAAGCAAACGGAATGATAATCGTTTAAGGACATGTTCCAGCCAAGCTAAAACATTCAAGAAAGGTGCAAAGCCGGGACTGTGAGGGGTGTGGCCTGGCTAGAGTTCTGAGGGCCAGATAAGGAGACCTGAGACTGAGATTCCCCATCTGTGCCATAGAAGGTGCTTCTTCTCAGGGCCATTTCTTCTTCTTCTTCTTTGCCCTCACTGTCCGTGGTCTCCTTTGCCCAAGCTGCCATTTAATTTGATTGGCTGGGGCAAATCACAGGATTAAGTGAGCTAGCAATGTCCTCATATCAGAAACAGTGTCATAGGAACACAGGGACATAGGAAGCTGAGCCAGACGTATTGGTCTATCTAGCTCAGTATTGTCTACACTGACTGGCAGCGGCTCTCCAGGGTCTCTGCCACCCCTTTCTGGAGATGCCAGGGCTTGGACCTGGGACCTTCTGCATACAAAGCAGACACTCTATCATGGGCTATAGCCTTTCCTCAAAGCTATGGCTCTATCCTGTTATTAAGGACAGCATCACACCATTCCATCAGGCTGAAGCAGAGGAGGGAAGGGAAGAAGCGCCTCCCCACCAGTGCGGCAACTTTTGGTGTCTCCTCTCCTTGAATTTTTCTATCCTATCCTAGCTGGTAATTAGAACAACTTTTAACTAATAAAATAACCTGTACTATGCTAATTTCCTCCTCCCTTTCAATCCATTTTCCTTTTGTGCCATGTCTTTTTTAGATTATTAAACAGAGGGCAGGGAAGGGCCGGTCTTTCTTTTAGGGATTTGTAAGCCAGTGTGGTATAGTGGTTAGAGTGTCAGGCTATGACCTGGGAGAGCAGGGTTCAAATCCCCACACAGCCATGAAGCTCACTGGGTGACCTTGGGCCAGTCACTGCCTCTCAGCCTCAGAGGAAGGCAATGGTAAGCTACCTCTGAATACCACTTACCATGAAAACCCGATTCATAGGGTCTCCATGAGTTAGAAACGACTTGAAGGCAGTAATTTTTTTTTAAGCCACTCTGAGAGACTGTTTTGGCTGAAAAGCAGAATGTTTTTTTAAAAGTTCTTGAAATTAAAATAAAAGATCATGTAGGTTCACCATGGGGGGGAGCTCTCTTTATATCTCACCCTATATGGCTTAGTAACTGGGTAGATGGTGACTAGGGAAAGGTGAAGCAGGAAAATCAATCTGCTACAGATGGCACCGTGAAGAGGGATAGGTGAAGGTAGAAATTGATGTTAGAGACTTTAAAGACTTTTTGAAATATTGGCTTATCGGGGGGTGGAAGGTGGGATGCCATTTGGTCTATGCAGTAGGCAGCAAGTTGTTTTGGGTTGGACTGTGGGGGGGGGAGGGATTTTTCAGTGATATGGAAATTGCATGACCAGTGAGGGTTTCTTTGCTTTAAGCACCAGAAGACTTTTGCTTGTTCTTTCAGGCTTTTTAAATTTTGAGCTTTGCTTTGTTTCAGTCTGCTGTTTTCAAGCACTGGTCTTTGTTGTGCTTTCACACTGTACATTTATTCCACTGTTATACCACTTGAAACAGTCATGATTTCCCCCATAGAATTCTGGGAAGTGTAGTTTGTGAAAGGTGCTGAAAGTTGTTAGGAAACCCCTATTCCCCTCACAGACTTGCAATTCCCAGAGTTCTCTATAGGGACTAATTGTTAAACCACTTGGGGAATTGTAGCTCTGTGAGGAAAACAGGGTCTCCTAACAACTCTCAGCATCCTTCACAAACTACACTTCCCAGGATTCCTTGGGGGAAGCCATGACTGTTTCAAGTGGAATGACAGTGGAATCAATGTGTTGCGTGAATATGGCCCCAGTCTGATTCTACACAGATGTGATTATTAGTTGTATTGCGGACATTCCTGGGAAACATCCATCAAAAGGGTTTTATGTTTAGTCAGAGAGTTAGTGCTGTTGGCCCCTTATATCGCCTCACCTCTGCTATTCTGAGCTGCAATATCCCTCTCTGGCTGTGCACTGTTGGGGCAGTGAAGCACAGCAAGAGAGGACCTCAGTCAGCAACTTAGTCCTCTTTCTAGCATGACAGTGCAAGGAACAGTTCTCTAACATCCTCTAAAAAACATCTGACTTGAGTCAGACCCCAGAATCTGTGGCTCGAGCCCTTAACACTTTATACTCAGAGTGAGGAGCATCAGGCTGAGGGGCCAAAGAAGGCCCAGTAGGCATCTCTAGTTGGCCCTCACTGCCCGTGAGCTACTGGGCCTGGTTCAAGGTGTTCAAGCTAGTATATAAAGCCCTAATTGACTTGGGACCCAAGTGTCTAAAATAGCGCCTTCCCCAGCATCAACCATTTTGGATCAAAGATCACTGATGAAATCCTGTTTTTTTTAAAAAAAAAACCCTGTGTTTTAGAATACACTTAATTGTAATTGTGTTTTGGGATGTTTTTAACTGCTTTTAGAATGCTTTTCTTCTATAACAAAGGCTCTTACCATATATGGAGCGAGAAATGCCAAATGTCCAAGCTGGATTTAGAAAGGGAAGAGGCACCAGAGATCATACAGCAAACATACGTTGGATAATGGAACAGAGCAAGGAATTTCAGAAGGAAATCACCCTATGCTTTATAGATTACAGCAAAGCCTTTGATTGTGTGGATCATGCAAAAGCTATGGAAAACGTTAAAAGAAATGGGGGTGACACAGCATCTGATTATCCTGATACACAACCTATACTCTGGACAAGAGGCTACTGTAAGGACAGAATATGGAGAAACCAATTGGTTCCCAATTGGAAAGGGTATGAGACAGGGTTGTATTTTATCACCCTATTTGTTTAATCTATATGCAGAACATATCACAGGGGAAGCGGGATTGGACCAAGATGAAGGAGGTGTGAAGATTGGAGTGAGAAATATCCATAATTTAAGATATGCAGACAATACCATACTACTAGCAGAAACCAGTAATGATTTGAAATGAATGCTGATGAAAGTTAAAAAAGAAAGCAGGACTACAGGTGAACGTCAAGAAGGCTAAAGTAATGACAACGGAAAATTTATGTAAATTTAAAGTTGACAACGAGGACATTGAACTTGTCAAGGATTATCAATATCTCGGCTCAGTTATGAACCAACATGGAGACAATAGTCAAGAAATCAGAAGAAGGCTAGGACTGGGTAGGGCAGCTATGAGAGAGCTAGAAAAGGTCCTCAAATGCAAAGTTGTATCACTGAACACTAAAGTCATTCATAAAGATCATTCAGACCATGACATTCCCAATCTCTATTATGACTGTGAAAGTTGGACAGTGAAAAAAGCAGATAATAGAAAAATCAACATATGTGGTGTTGGAGAAGAGCTTTGTACATACCATGGACTGTGAAAAAGACAAATGATTGGGTGTTAGAAGGCCAAACAAGAGATGGATTGATTCCATAAAGGAAGCCACAGACCTGAACTTACAAGATCTGAACTGGGTGGTTCATGACAGATGCTCTTGGAGGTCGCTGATTGATAGGGTCGCCATAAGTCGTGATCGACTTGAAGGCACATAACAACAACAAAGAATGCTTTTCTTGTTTTGTTTATGTTTGCCACCCTGGGCCCCTTCAGGATGAAGGGTGCGATAAAAATTCATTCAATAATAATAAAAATAATAATCCCCAGGCCACACACCTTCCTGAGTCATGCCCCTTACCGAGCCTGTTTCATACCCTCCTTGAGTGTTTTTGTTTTTTTTCTAGCTGGGAACTGGAACTATGATCATGGCTTTTGCTTGCTTGGGTGGAAGATAGAGAGGGGAGTCTATAGAAATAACCCTACTGTACAAAGGCAAAGTTTACATTGTTGCTCTGCGCACTTTTGTTTCTGGCCGTGCCTACGAATGGAATGTGGCCCTTGGACTGGAAAACCTGCTCTAAACCCAATGAAGGCAGTGGCAGTAACTCTAAGTATTAACAGTGGGTGATATTTAATGCTAGTCCTACACAGAGTAAACCCATTAAAATTACTGGACATTACTAATTTAGGTTCATTAAATCCAGTGGGTCTACTCTAAGTAAGACTTAGTTGAATACAATCTATGGTCTTGATGGACATAGGTGGGCAAGAACTGCTTGAAGAATCATTTGGTCCATTCATTCTTCTTTGGCCGCTCTCTATTATCTTTGCGAAATCATGGAGGACCGGTGAAGTGCCAGATGACTGGAGGAGAGCTAATGTTGTCCCTATCTTCAAAAAGGGCAAGAACGAGGAACCGGGAAACTACAGACCAGTCAGCCTAACATCATCCCTGGCAAAATTCTGGAGCAGATTATAAAGCAGTCAATCTGGAAGCACCTTGAAAGCAATGCAGTGATTACTAGGAGCCAGCATGGATTTATGAAGAACAAATCCTGCCAAACTAATCTCATCTCATTTTTTGTTCGGGTAACCTCCCTTGTAGACTGTGGGAATGCTGTGGACATAATATATCTTGACTTCAGCAAAGCTTTTGACAAAGTGCCCCATGATATTCTGATTAGCAAGCTAGCTAAATGTGGGCTGGATGGAACAACTATCAGGTGGATCCACAATTGGCTTCAGAATCGTACTCAAAGAGTGCTTATCAATGGTTCATTCTCAAACTGGACAGAAGTAACAAGTGGGGTACCACAGGGCTTGGTCCTGGGCCCAGTGCTCTTCAACATTTTTATTAATGACTTGGATGAGGAGGTACAAAGCATGCTTATCAAATTTGCAGATGATACAAAATTAGGGGGGCATAGCTAATACCGTGGAAGACAGAAACAAAATTCAAAGGGAACTTGATAGGCTGGAGCATTGGGCTGATAACAACAGAATGAAATTCAACGGGGATAAATGCAAAGTTCTACATTTAGGAAAAAGAAACTGAATACACAGTTATAAGATGGGGGGTACTTGGCTCAGCAGTACGACATGTTAGAAGGATCCTGGAATTGTCATTGATCACAAGCTGAATATGAGGCAACAGTGTGATGTGGCTGCAAAAAAGGCAAATCTATATTAGGCTGCATTAACAGAAGTATAGTTTCCAAATCGCATGAAGTACTAATTCCCCTCTATTCAGCACTGGTTAAGCCTCATTTTGAATACTGCATCCAGTTCTGGTCTCCGCACTTCAAGAAGGATGCAGACAAACTGGACGGAAAGAACTGGGCATGTTTAGCCTGGAGAAGAGAAGACTGAGGGGAGATATGATAGCACTCTTCAAGTACATGAAAGGTTGTCACATAGAGGAAGGATGGGATCTCTTCTTGATCATCCCAGAGTGCAGGACACGGAATAATAGGCTCAAGTTGCAGGAAGCCAGATTTCGACTGGACATCAGGAAAAATTTCCTAACTGTTAGAGCCATACGACAATGGAACCAATTACCTAGAGAGGTAGTGGGCTCTCTGACACTGGAGTCATTCAAGAGGCAGCTGGACAGACATCTGTTGGGAATGCTTTGATTTGGATTCCTGCATTGAGCAGGGGGTTGGACTCGATGGCCTCGTAGGCCCCTTCCAACTCTACTATTCTATGATTCTATGATTCTATGGCCTCTATGGAGACATGAATGAAGAGTAAACAGTCTTCATATGGATGCCTTGTGCAGAACTCCTATTTATATCCAGCTTGCATTACCTCCACCAAAATCCAGGCTGAAGAAGAATATACCATTACAATGTCCTGGGACAATAGATGACCTATGGTGTAAATGGCAGTGGAGAATGTTTTGCCCTTGATTTGTTCCTTTCAGTGTGGAAATGAAAAGGGGGAAGATCCATTCAGTTTCTCTAACAGGCAGGAGGAGGGAAATCCTTGCCATTGCAAAGCTCTGCAAAAAAGCTATGGCTTGAATATGACTGAATAAAAAAGAGGGCACACAAACTCAGCGAAGAGAAGAAGAGATGTTTCAGAGCGTGGCAATAATGGATACACTCTCATTTTCTGACAAACTGGTATAGAATATAATCACAATGTGAGCTCCATAATTAAAGCAAAGATAGCGGTGACATTTTTATTGTATATTTCAGTGCCTGAATAAGATTCTGTCCACCAGCAGCCCAGCTCCCTCTCTCCCCCCCCCTCTCTATATATATCTTTTGCAAGCAGGAACAACCCAGCTAGTGGAAATTCTTAATTGCATGAGGTTCTGTGCCAAGGAAAAAAAAGTAGTGTGTGTGTGTGTGTGCATATGCTATGAGAGAGCTCGTTAAAGAGCAAGATGAAAACTCAACTTTCTTTTTTTCTTATTCAGACATCTGGCCTTGTTTCAAGAATACGCAGAATTGTGTTAGGGACTCTTTCAAAAGTTCTCTGTGCAGCACATGGAGGGCTGGGGGCTATGAGGGCACAAGGGATGCTGCTCGTCAGTGCCTTTCTCTCTTCCTCACATGATTCTAATTGCTTGCCCCAATAGGGCTAAAACCGATCCTAACCAATGACCAGTTCTCCTCATTTCACTCAATCCACTATGTAAGAACCTAAGAAGAGCCTGTTGGATCCTTCAGGCCAACACTGTGTTCTGGCAGTCTCCAAACAGATGTCCTTGGGAAACACACAAGCAGAGCCGGAGTGCAACAGCACTCATCCTATCTGCGATTCCCAGCAACTTGTCTTCAGAGGCGCATTGCTTCCAACAGTGCTGGTAGAGCACAACCTTCTCCATGAATTTGTCGAATCCTCTTTTAAAGCCACTGAAGTTTGTGGCCTCCTGTGGGAGTGAATTTCACACTGACCATGGAAATGGCAATTCACAGTGGTTCCATCACTTCAGAATGGTTATGGGCATCAGTAGGGGATGATAGAGCTTCCGTTTTGCATGCCAAAGATCTCACGTTCAATCTAGGTAGGGATGGAGTAACACTCTGGTCTGAAGCCCTGTATATCTACTGGACTAGATGGGCCAACATTTTTTCTCAGTATACAGCAGCTTCTTACGTCCCTATACTCACTGATGTCCATAGAATTAAGTCACCTGAAATCCAAGCATTTTAGCATATCTGCCTTGTGGGCCACGTTAGATGTCAGATGTTAGATGCTCAGCATCTTGTTTCCATTCTTCCTTCTCGCTGGGTTAAGCCTGGAGAAACCCACTGAAGTCCTTGGGGGAAGAATTGAGGTTAAACCAATAGGATCATCGGTGGTGGGGGGAGACCCTGCATCATAAATTCCACTTCAGCAGTTATCATTTTCCAGTTTCCTCTCACCTGCGTTATTTATGGGGATTTCAGTGTGTCCAAAGCAGATGTGAGTGTAGCCTCTGGAAGAACGTAGCTGTAGACCCTGGCACCGGCTGCTTAAAAATACATAGGACTCTTGCAAATATATAGCCACAGCTCCCAGCTGCTTGCTGGGCCATTACCTAAGCATGTTCCATCTATTCTTAATAGAGAATTCAATGACCTTTTCCACTGACAGACTGGCACATGAAAAAAAAGATAGAAAAGTTTAGGGGAAGACCCATTATCATTCCACAACTCATGATCTATTCGGGAAGATGAGCTGAGAAGGGAGAGGGAAAGGAGGGAAAGGAAGACAAAGTTTAAAGGCATTTGTAATATGATGGATGAAAATCTAAGAGTAATTGAAAAAAATAGCAACCACCGAAATGCCGGCAGAAGAAAGTGACAAAGGGGGGGGGGATGAAGCGAGGGAGACCCAGCGGGAAGGGGAAGTTTTCGAATGTTAAGTTTGAGTTGAATTATTAGCTGTACAAGTCTCCCCTTTCCCTTCACTGGAGTTATTGCACTTATAAACACTGAACTTTAAAATTAAATATTGGTAAATCTAATTGTCTCCTCTGAAGTGGAACCTAGAATTACTGTATCTTGGAGCTAAAAGAAAAGGGAATGAAAAAAGAAAGAAAGCAACAACAGCAAAAGGATCCTTAGTCTACTAGGACAAATGCTTTCCTCTTAATCAACGGGTGGTGGTGGAGGGGGGGGTTCTGTTGATTTTCCAGTTGAAAACTCATATTCAAACCCTGTTGGGAGGCTACAGGTTGCATGTGAGGCTGGAGGAGAAATTTGATTTCATTTGCTTTTTAATGAGGAGCTGCCTAATTCACACTTTTTGAACTAGCTAGTGAACTGAAACACAGCTATGCTTTGAAATTCACCGGTCTCCAAGATTCTGTGCTGCAGGTCTCAAACTAAACAACGTGTATGAAAATGCGTACGTTAGAGCAATACAGATGGATACATTAGTGATATTAGCTTAATATGAAAGCTGTATACAAAACTGTGTATATTAGGATAAATTCACACTAAAAGGCTGATGTATGATCATGAGGGATTATTTCTTTTTGCTTCAGAAATGCAGAAGGCTGAGTTTAAGATGGATAAAATAAAAAAGTGAAATGGACAGATTTACCTGTTCCTATGTGCGTGCATATGTTGGTCTTTGATATCTCTAGTGAACTGCAAACATGACAACAACAGTCATATGCAACAAACCCTTAGAAATTTCACTAGTGTGATTTCACTCTAATCCATGCAAATATATGCCATACTAAATCTATTAGGCTGTAGTCCTAAACCCACTTATCTGGTACTGAGTGTCACTGAATTCACCACGTCTTACTTCTGAATAGACATAGTTAGGATTGCACTGTTAGTTTGTTGCAACCAAAGCAAAGGATATGGTAAAGACTAACATGGCAACCCCTGTGGAACTAGTCTTTTTGACAGTAGAACTGAGTTTCAGGTGCATTTTTGTCATCCTAAAATAAGCATGCATTTTTTTAAATACACTTTGAATTCATTTTTGAAAAAAAAAAGCAAATATAAGCACTTCAAAGGATGTAAATGATCCCAGCATAGAGCAAGTGAGTCCCATTATCAAGGCCACCTTTGGCCCTCTACATGTTGATGAACTACAACTCCCATTATCTCTGGCCATTTGCCATGCTTGCTGAGGCTGACTGAAGTTGTAGTTCAGTAACATGTGGAAGGCCAAAGGTATCCCACACCAGGTATAGGCTACCGGGCCAATTCATCTTGTTTTGATGAAATAAGCTAAGACAACGAAGCATGGTAAAAACAGGGAGCAACAGGTTGGATATGCCACTAGAATTCACCGCTGAATCCACATTTATTAAAAAGAATGCATGTTTGGATGCTACACATAAGGAGCATAGTAAGTTGACTATACTGAGTCAGATCACTGGTCCATCTAGCTCACTGACTGGGAGCAGCTCTCCAGGGTTTCAGGAAAGAGTCTTTCCCTGAACTTACCTGGAGACACCAGGGATTCAACCAGGGACCTTTTCCATGCAAAGCATCTACTCAATCACTGAGTCATGGCTCTTATTCTTAATTCAAACACATGTCCCATTGCACATTCAAGCAATGAGAATGAGGTTTGTTTGCTCTCACTTAGGTCAACATGAAGCCAGATAGTTTGATGGTCTCCGTGGCTATGTGACATCATCCCTGATTGGTTGGGAACATGTCGTGATGGAGAAGGAAGAAGCCCCATTTAAGTGTAAAGATGAAGATGAAGCAACAGCAGAACAGGGCAATAATGGCTGCACACAGGTGGGGAAAAACAATGAAAAAGTGGAATATTGAGTTTTCCAGGGTACTTGAAGGCAAAGATCTGGAACAACAACAACAAAAATAATAATAACTGCTCAAAATTCTCCAAATTTCTCTGTTTTAGCAGGAAGCTTCAAGGTTTCCTTAAATTCTGCTTTACAAAACACTTGGTGGAAAGAATGCAATAGCACTCATGCTTGACTTTCCCTTTGGGCATCTCGACAACCACTGTGAGAACAGGATGTTGGAGTAGATGGTCATTGATCCAACAGAGCTTGTCTTATATGCAATGTACCCCATATTAAATTGTATTAGTCTTTGTAACATTCTTTTAGCTTCTCTTAAAAAAATTCCTCAGCTGATTTACCCAATAAATAGCCTTCAATTAGTCTTCAGTTTTTACTTTAATTAACATGCAGTGATTACTCTATCCACAAAAGTATTCACTAATAGGCAAAAAACCTTCTGGTTTAAGAATGTACCTATAGCCCACAGATATTTTTATCCAACTTTAAATAGCAGGAAAATTGGGCAGCTAATTACCATGTTACCAAATTCTTCCAAACTACACAGGAAGTGGATTGACTGTGAAAGACCAACCCAAATTGTGTTTGCATTTTGACAAATTTGTAGGGCAGTACAATATCTCAGAGAGGAGGTCAGGTCTCCTGCTCCCCTGGTGCATTCACTATAGCTGCCCAATTTCCCTGCTTTTTAAAGTTGGATAGAAATATCTGTGGGCTATAGGTACGTATTTAAACTGCAATGTGGTTTTTTGCCTATTAGTGAATTTCTCTGGTTTTTAATCCAGGAGGGAAGAAATGGGATCCTGTGCAAGTTTGCTGAGAATGGATTGATCATTTCCATGCTTATTGAGTTCAGTGGATTTACTCCCCTGCAATCATGCTTAGGATAGATGAAACTGACCACAGGGGATGGGCAGGGGAGGAGGAGGAGGAGGAGGAGGAGGGAGGAGAGGAAGGGCGGAGGGGAGGAGGGGGATGGCAGCAGGCAGGAGGGGGAGGGGAGGAGAAAGACAGGTTTGATAATTTGCATGTTTACTGAGTTCAGTGGGATTTACTTCCGTGCAATCATGCTTAGGATAGGTAAAACTGACTGGGAGGGGAGGGAGGGCTGGAGTGGGCAGGGGAGGAGGAAGAAGGAAGAGGGGAGGGGAGGAGGAAGGGAGAGGAGAGGGGAAGGAGGGGAAAGGCAAGTCTAATTATTTTCATGCTAATTGAGTTCAATGGGATTTACTCCTATGTAATCATGGTTAGGATAGGTAAAATTGACCAAGGGGGAGGAGGAGGGAGAGGGGGAAGGGGAAGGAGTGGATTGGAGGGAGGCAAAAGAAGGAGGAGGGGAGGGCAGTTTTGATCATTTGCATGCTTAGAGTTCAATGGTATTTATTCCTGTGCAATCATTCTTAAGATAGGTAAAATTGACCATGGGGAGGAGGAAGGGGAGGGGGAGGAGGGGGACGGGGAAGGAGGGGATTGGAAGGAGATGGGGATGGGGAGGGAGAGACAAATGAAGGGGAGGGAAGGGGAAGAGGGAGGGGATATGAGGGAGGGGAAGGGAGGGTGGGTTTGATCATTTGCATACTTTTTGAGTTCCATGGAATTTATTTCTGTGCAATCATATTTGAAAATGGAAATGGACTACCTTCAAGTCGATCCCGATTTATGGTTACCCTATGAATAGGGTTTTCAGAAACGTTATTCAGATGTGGTTTTACTATTGCCTTCCTTTGAGGCTGTGAGGCAGTGACTGGCCCAAGGTCACCCTGTGAACTTCGTGGCTGTGTGGGGATTCGGACCCTTGTCTCCCAGGTCATAGTCCAACACTGGCCTGGGGGAGGGGCAGGAATGGGGGGGAAGAGGAGGAGGAGGAGGAGGAGGAGGGGAGGAGATTGGGTGGGTGGGCACTGGATAGAGGGGAAGCCACTTTCCTTTCCAAAAGGAAAACACTGTGAACAGTATCATTGTTTTTCAGTGTTTTCCCCACCTTTTTATACTACAGCAGGCACATGTAGCCTCCCACCAAATTTAAACCAAAGCTGTCACTGGCCACATCCACACCAGACTTTTATTTAACTTTAGACAGTCATGGCTTCTCTCCAAGAATCCTAGGAAGTGTAGTTAGTGAAGGGTGCTGAGAGTTGCTAGGAGACGCCCTGTTCCCATCTCAGAGCTTCAATCAGAGCAGCTGACTGTTAAACCACTCTGTCCACTGGAGCTCTGTCAGTGGAATAGGAGTCTCCTCTCAACACCCTTCACAAACTACGCTTCCCAGGATTCTCTGAGGGAAGCCATGGCTGTCTCATGAAAAATCAAAGTCTGTGTGGGAGTGGCCCCCTGATTAGGCAAGCCGAGCAGCTGTGAGTCTGGCTTTTAGAACACTGACAGTTGGTTCTTACTGATGAAAAAATTCTTAAATTAATTAAAAATCAGCCAGGTATTTTTTTAACTTTTAAACTGCAGAAGATGAAGGTCAGAGTATGGGGCAAGGTCAGTATTAGGATTACAGGTACTCTGTGAACATGGCTGATTTTTAATGCATGTCAACAGATTATGAGAACTGACAGAAAAAAGTCCAAAAGGGCTCTGGGGTTTTTCTCTCTCTTTTTACACTTTGAACCCTTGATTCTATCTGACTGCTTTGTGTATCACTATGAAAACTTAGAAGGTCGTCAAGCAAACGTTTCTGAGTTCAGGACAATAAGTTTTGTAAGGTTTTGTTTTGAAATGAGCTTATGGGAAGCATCAGAATGGCATGGGGGTATTTTCAATTTAACATGGTGGAATGTGAAAAATCCACTCTGGCTATAGTATACAGCCACTCTTGTGGCTGTATAATCAGGAATGAGAGTATTCTACACGCTTCCTCTTTCTGTTTGTGGCAGATTACAGGAAAGGACCAGTAAACTAGTGAATTTGAGGTGTGGGATGGTATTTTTATGATGTAAATTGTTTAAGGGCTAAGCAATACAGAACTGAGGATGGGTAATAACAGTTTCATTTATATGTACAATGATGACAGGCTATAATATTTGGTTTGTTTTCTTGGCTGGTCATTCACCAGCACCTTTGCCTTTTCAAAATGGCCACCTTCACCACCTATGAAGGACACACAATGCATTTAGTGTAGGGTTCCAAAGTGTTTCTGAAGTTCACAGTAAATTTAGTCCATGAAGGGGGAAGCCCAGGGGAAAACCTGTTACTTTATGTCCTTCCCGAAGCATAAAATTCAGCAAAAATTCAATAGTGCTGTCAAATGGCCAAACAGGCAGCTCGATATGTTAAACAGGAAGTAGTGACACCATGGGGGGGGGGGAAATAAGCAAATCTGAGCTTACTGCAGACTGGGAAATAAACCTAATGATTTCTCACCTTTTTTCTTATCCAGCTGGTCAGTTGTGAGTAATGGGTTTTCCACATTTTAGAGGAGGTTAGCGTGCATTCCATAATCCTGTGCTGCAGTTCGGAAGAAAAAAACGAAGGATGCAAGTCTTTCTCCTGGAGAAGAGTAATCTAATCATGTCCTTGTAATCGTATCCACATGGCACAACAAATCACAGACAAGAATCACAAGTGCTGGATGCTCCAGTGTTAGGTAAATTGTTGATGAGGGATAATTGCCTCGTCAACTAGATAAGGCAAAGACCAAACAGAATCCAACACTGTATCAGATTAGCTTATGGTTTCAGGTTTCAGTCTTTTATTAGATCGCATTAATTATCTGGAGATTTGCCAGAGCTGAGAATTCCAAAAGTACATTTTGCAAGCAGTTTCATGCATTGCTGTTCATATTTATTTAATTGTCCGATTAATTTTAAATAATTTATAAATCATTTTTGCAAGCATACATTCATAGAATCATAGATCATAGAATCATAGAATAGTAGAGTTGGGAGGGGCCTATAAGGCCATCAAGTCCAACCCCCTGCTCAATGCAGGAATCCAAATCAAAGCATTCCCAACAGATGGCTGTCCAGCTGCCTCTTGAATGCCTCCGGTGTTGGAGAGCCCACTACCTCTCTAGGTAATTGATTCCATAGTCATATGGCTCTAACAGTTAGGAAGTTTTTTCTGATGTTCAGTCAAAATCTGGTTTCCTGCAACTTGAGTCCATTATTCCGTGTCCTGCACTCTGGGAGGATTGAGAAGAGATCCCGGCCCTCCTCTGTGTTGAAACCTTTCATGTACTTGAAGAGTGCTATCATATCTCCCCTCAGTCTTCTCTTCTCCAGGCTAAATATGCCCAGTTCTTTCCATCTTTCCTCATAGGGCTTTGTTTCTAGTCCCCTGATAATCCTTGTTGCCCTCCTCTGAACCTGTTCCAGTTTGTCTGCATCCTTCTTGAAGTGCGGAGACCAGAACTGGACGCAGTATTCAAGATGAGGCCTAACCAATGCTGAATAAAGGGGAACTAGTACTTCACGCGATTTGGAAACTAAACTTCTGTTAATGCAGCCTAATATAGCATTTGCCTTTTTTGCAGCGACATCACACTGTTGACTCATATTCAGCTTGTGATCAACGACAGATCCTTCTCACATGTCGTATTGCTGAATCAAGTATCCCCCATCTTATAACTGTGCATTTGGTTTCTTTTTCCTAAGTGTAGAACTTTGCATTTATCCCTGTTGAATTGCATTCTGTTGTTTTCAGCCCAATGCTCCAGCCTATTAAGGTCCCTTTGTATTTTGTTTCTGTCTTCCACAATATTAGCTATGCCCCCTCCAATTTGTATCATCTGCAAATTTGATAAGCATGCTCTGTACCTCCTCATCCAAGTCATTAATAAAAATGTTGAAGAGTACTGGGCCCAGGACTGAGCCCACTCGTTTCTTCCGTCCAGTTTGAGAATGAACCATTGATAAGCACTCTTTGAGTACGACTCTGGAGCCAACTGTGGATCCACCTGATAGTTGCTCCATCCAGCCCACATTTAGCTAACTTGTTAATCAGAATATCATGGGACACTTTGTCAAGTCCGTAGTTTAGGTATAATATTGGACTCAGCTCTAACCTTTGAACCCCAGGTTGCAACCGTGTCTAGAGCCACATTTGCAAAACTAAAACTGGTCCATCAACTCCGCCCATTTTTAGGAACATCAGAATTAATGAAAGTAACTCAGGCCTTAGTAACCTCTCGACTGGACTATTGTCATTCTTTATATGTTGGCCTTTATGCTAGAGCACTTCGACCGCTCAAGCAGGTACAAAGAGCGGGCGCGAGGATGATCACTAAAACTGGTCCTCGGGTTCATACTTCACCTCTTCTTTACCATCTTCACTGGCTCCCTATTAGCTCCAGACATCAGTTTAAGATTCTGGTTCTAACGTTTAAGGCTCTTCACGGACTGGCGCCGGTATATTTGACAAACCGTCTCGCTGAATTCAAAACCTATCGCCCTATGAGATCGATTTCTGAAAGTACTCTTATTATTCCCTCAACTTTCATGATCCGCCAAATGAACACCAGGAGGAAGGCCTTCTCAGTCATAGCCCCTACTCTTTGGAATAATTTCCCATCTGAGATACGACGTTCCTCGTCTCTCATTGAATTCCGTCGGCGGATTAAAACATACCTGTTTCAACTAGCTTTTAATGTTTGAAGTGAGATTGTTGTCGAACTTTTTAGTATTAATTTACTTATTTGTTTTTAGGTATTCTATTATGTTGTTTTTGTATTGTGTCTGTTTTTTAATGTTCACCGCTCTGAATTCTGAGTTTCGGAACTAGAGCGGTATATAAATTTTTGAAATAAATAAAATAAATAAAAGCAGTGTACAATTATTTAAGATAAAAAGTCATTCGAATAAATTAATTTTTAAAAATTCTACATAATGGGCAGCAAGAGAGCAAGAAGAGAAAAGAGAAGAAAACAAAACTCTGAATGTCTGTTTAAATAAATAAAAATACTCCATGACGGCCCTCCTAAAGGCAGGAAGATGAGGTGCCTGACATTTCAATAAGGAGAATTCTATGATTTCAGAGCCACCACTAAAACCTCCCCATCCTTGGCACTCACAAATTTTATGGCCAATGTAGATATGCTGGAGGATAATTCTTCCATTCTTGGAGGGAGTATGCTGCTGTATACCAGTTGCTGGGGATCACAAATGGGGAAAGTGCTGTTGCGCTCAGTTCCTGCTTATGGGCTTCCCAGAGGCATGTCTTGTGCAGGGAATTGTGGGGTTTCTTTTTCATAGTGTGGGATCTTCATAGGTTAGCATTTGGTTTTTGCTAACCGGCATGAGTTGGCAGTTTTACTGCCCCAGCTGTGGGTAATGAAAGGCCCAGCCTAACACCTTCTTATCAGGAAAAGGCCTGGTTCCATCAACCTAACTGGGTCACATCAAGTTGGCCAATGTGAAAACAGAATCCTGGACTAGGTGGGCCTCTGGCCAGATCTTATGTTCTTAGCAGGGCCTCTGAAGCTGATTGAAGTTAAGCTGGGCTGAACACCCCCCTCCCACACACACACTTTCACAGGAGGGCAATATTTGATGACTTTTTCATTGTGGCAAGTTTTACAAAACTTTTCTGTTATGCCTTTCAATACATGGTGGCTGAGGAGTTTTCCTACTGTTTCTTCCTTTAAAAAAAAAAGTTTTCATTGATTTTTTTTTTTAACAGAAATAAACAACAATTAATTGGGTCAGGTCTGCAAGTAGTACAGATATTCAATGTCTGCATCAGTTTAAAAACAGCCATGACAAAACCCGGAAATTATTATCAAATCATACAAGTGTGTTCTTCCAGAAAGAGTACTGGGAAGTTGGGGGATGCAATTCTCCTTGATGGCAAAAAGGGAACCAGCCTTCATAAAATTTATCCTGCTGTATTTCTCTGTGGGCTATTCTACATCTGCATGTCAACTTCTCAGCTAACCGTTTGCCATATCCTGTAGTACCATCTTGGACCTGTAAAGCCCTCTTTAGGTTTTGAGAAATGTGCTACTTCCATATGAGCTACCGCAAACAGGTGTACTATAACTGATCCTTATGTACTGCCTTTGTGTCATGTTCTGTAAATATGGTAAGTAAACCAAGACTGGATCCTGCTGCACATGCTACATTGTAACATAACTAACAGTCAAAAATAATGCATTTCATAAAGGCTTAACTTTAGAGAGTTGTTCCCAGGGGCATTCTGTCACAGAAAAGCAGCCAGACTACAAGGCATTTTTAAAAAAAAATTAAATGGAGGGGAGAAGCCCACCTTGTATTTAAAGCAACCCCAGAAGATTTCCCCAATCTCCTAACAGCTGCTGTAATGTATGAATTTATTTGGGCCAAATACTTCAACCCAGGATTATTCGGAAGGGCTGAGGCTGGTTCATATATGGATGTTGAAAACTGAGACTCGTAACCAAATCACTGGATACAGGTCCACCATCTGGAAGAGGGTGAGGTTTTGTATGCCATTCTTTTATGTTCGTATTGGTATCATTTTCTCGTCTGTTTAGCTTCGCTTATTTAACTATGTTGGCTTATTTGTGTTGTTTTACGCTGTTGTGTGGTTTGACTTTTTAAATATGTATTGATAATGTGATTATCATTGTTTCTAACAAATTTTGAATGTCTATACTTGCAGTTCATTTGATGTGTTCTAAGCCACTTTAGGAACCATTTTGTGGAAAGGTGGAAGACAAAAACCAGCGCAGAGAGGAATATTTGCCTAGTGCAACTTCTCCATCACAGCTCTAGAATGGAGGGAAAAGATTATGATGAAACAACAATGATGGTGGATAGTATCTTTGCCCTCCATTCCAGAGCTATTGTGAGATAAGTTGCAACAGGCAAATGTTCTTTTCTAGGTTATATTACTGCAATGTGTTATATGTGGGGCTGTCTTTAAAGAGAGTTAGGAAACAGCACCTAGTGCAGAACTGAGCAGCCAGATTGTTGACTGCAGGGAAGAGGTCTGATCATATAACACCAATCGTGGCCCAACTCTGTTGGCTGTCAATTAGTTTCTGGGCTCAATTCAAAGTTCTGGTTTTGACTTATAAAGTCTTTTTTTAATTACATTTATATCCCTACTTTCCTCCAGGAAGCTCAAGGTGGCGTACAAGCATGTTTCTCCCCAACTTGAGTTTATCCTCACAACAAGACTGTGAGGTAGGTGAGGCTGAGAGACAGTCTTCATGGCCAAGTGGGGATTTGAACCCTGGTCTCCTAGATCCCAATCTGACACTCTTACCAGTACACCACATTAGTGCTTCCCATATGACCATATCTGGAACCTGCTTTCTTTATCTGAGGCCCTTCTTCGTCTGTCCCCTCCAAGGGAGGTACAGAGTTAGCAACACGAGGCCTTTTCAGTTGTGGCTTCCTGACTGTAGAATGCCCTCCCCAGGGAGATACACCTGGCACCATCATTGCCAACTTTTGGGCACTAGACAAAGATGTTCCTGTTCACCCAAGCATTTGGGTCTTAATGGGGGTTATAGAGTATGATTATACACAAGCCTGTATTTTGTGTTAATCTTTAGTACACTGGGATATGATTTCTCCTTTTTATGTTATTGAGCACTTTTAATCAATTAATGTTCATTCTTGATGTATTTACTTTTTTATTATGTTTGTTCTCATAATTGTTAGTTGCTTTGAGACATTGTTTCAGTGGCAAATAATAATAATAATAATAATAATAATGATAATAATAATAATAATAATAATGATAATAATGATAATAATGATAATAATAATGATAATAATAATAATAATAATAATGATAATGATAATAATGATAATGATAATGATAATGATAATGATAATGATAATAATAATAATAATAATAATAATAATAATAATAATAATAATAATAATAATAATAATAATAATAATAATAATGCCTCTCTGCATAGCTCCTATATGGACAGGCTCCCATCTGTTTCTCCATTTGAGCTCTTCAGTCAAGGTTGCTCCTTAAATGAAGCGTTCTCCCATTTTAGGCCCATTGCTTGAGGATCTTGCATTTCTCAGAACCTACATTTAAATTGGACCGGCATTTTCTCGTCACTCTGGTCTTCCCCCCCACCCCCACCGCTTGAATGTATTTGGAGAGTTTTCCCTGCAACAGAAATCAAGACCACAGAGCTGAGGGTGGGTTAATTCCCAGTAAAACCTGACATTCCCAGCTCTTTGATCATACATCTTTCCAAACAAAAATATAAGAAACAGATGATGGTGGTGGTGATGATGTTGATGACATAGGTGAAGGCAGATGTAGGATTATGCTGGGTAAGACTGCATGCTGGAACATAGGCTAGTATGTGCCAACATACATCTCCATTGGCCAAATATTTGGGAGACATACAAAAAAAATATTTTAAAACTAATGAAACATTTTAGCATGCGTTTTAAATTGTTTTAGATTTTTAAATTGTGTTTTAAACTGTTTTTAAAATATGTGTTTTTAAATTTGTATATTTGTTTTAATGTTTTTAGTTCTGTAAACCACCCAGAGAGCTTCGGCTATGGGGCGGTATATAAGTACGATAAATAAATAAATAAATAATGACACAAAAACACTGATCTTACACAAACAGATTTAACTCTATGGAAGCTTGTATCATTCGACACCCATTATATTCCATTTGACCTCTCTGCTAGGTTCAATTCCCTTTGAAAATAACTTATTTTTCTTTATAGATGCCTGTGACTTTACACTTAGATCCCATATGTTGATCCCAATTTGAACCCCTACAGTGACTAACAACATGCTATGTGTGGAAAAATAGATAAAAGCATACATTACAATGCCATTAAAACTAGGAGTGTGCAGAACATTCTTTGGTATGTATTTATGAGGGTGAGGAATGTGAAAATGGGGGGTCAGGAGTGTGGGTGAAGAAATTCTGAAGACATTTACTTTTGAGGGTGAGAGCCTTGTAGTTTTAGCAGTATGTGAGTCAGTCTCAGAAGCTTCTCTTTGCTTTTTTCAACCTTCTTTCCTTTTTTTAAAAAAAGCAGCTTTTAATCCCATTTTATTATTTATTTGTTTGTTTATTTATGAGTCACCTTTTACATATGTTTCAAGGTGATCAACAAGCATGCCACGTAGCTAAAAACAGTTTTAAAAGCAGTACAAAAATAACTAAAGGCAGATTTTAAAAACAGTGCAAGATGAACAGCTTTTCATCCAGCTGCTGGAAAAGCTTGTTATGCATATGACCTGATATGACAGGTTCCCGCTATCTATATATTCCATTGTTTCCAGAAAGTACAGATAGTGGGCACCTGTCATATCTCAACAGGAATGTTGCTCCACAGAATGGGGCAGACACACTGACAGCCCTTCTCTGGGTTAATGTAGTGCTGCTTTCTGATATTTTGGGGACTTTATGGACAAACTCTCATGCAGAATGCAGTAACCTACTGGGTATGTAAGGGATAACATGGTATCTCAAGTAACCTGGTCCTGAGCTGCATAGGGCTCTATCTGTTAGTACCAAAACATTGAACTTGGCCCAGTAGCAGACTGGCAACAAGTGCAAATGCCACAAATGATATTACATGCTGGCGGTAGTTTGCACCCACAAGCAACCTAGCTGTCGTGTTCAGCACGACCTGCAGCCAACTTCAAGGGGAGCCCCACATACAGCGCAATGCAGTAATCCAACCCAGAGGTTACCAATCTATTGGCAACTGTGGTCAATCTATATTAATGCAGTGACATATATCCCCCTGAGCCAGGACCATTCACACTCTTATCTCCGCCCTCAGCCAGGGCACCAAGGAACACTGGGAGGCTGTACCTCCTGCCTCCCAGAACGATCCTGATGGCAAGCAGGAGACCAACCTGGTCCCATCCACATCCACAGTGAGGAACATTTGTTTTCATCTTCCCTCTTCCGTTCCCTGCATTTCCTTTTGTATCGGGTCTACTAGACTGGGGAAACCAACCCCTAAAATGGGGGTCAACTGAGGGAGGGGGGGAATCAGCCAAAAAAAGAGAGGACAGGGATGGATAGTTTGCAGAATCTTTTCATATATGTACAATTGTTGCCTTCCTGCTTTAGATTTAGAAGTGTAGGCTTAAAACATCTTTTAAGTATACGCCTAAAAGATACAATTGTGCACCAGATCCAGTCAAAGCCTGTATCCCAAACTGAATTTGGGGCAGATCTAGGCTTTGGCCAGTTCGGGTCAAGACAGCCCCAGATTGCCACAGATTGGATTGGCCAACCCTGAGTGATCCAGGGTTGTCAAAAAGCAGGGCACTTGGGTGGTGGAGGACATGCGGGCAGGTGGCAGCCTCTGCGAACAGCAATTCAGAGCAGTTGACAAAAGGCTATTTGCACTGTGCTTTGACTATGTGCACTTTTTTCTGGCAGGGGGACATAGAATCATAGAATAGTAGAGTTGGGACTATGAGGCCATCAAGTCCAACCCCCTCCTCAATGCAGGACCCAAATCAAAGCATTCCCAACAGATGGCTGTCCAGCTGCCTCTTGAATGCCTCCAGTGTCCGAGAGCCCACTACCTCTTTAGGTAATTGATTCCATTGTCGTATGGCTCTAACAGTTAGGAAGTTTTTCCTGATGTTCAGTCAAAATCTGACTTCCTGCAACTTGAGCCCATTATTCCGTGTCCTGCACTCTGGGATGATCGAGAAGAGATCCCAGCCCTCCTCTATGTGACAACCTTTCATTTACTTGAAGAGTACATGAGCACACAGCCAAATTGAGCAGGACTGAACCCTTCACTTACCAGCTGATGAATCGAGTATTCAATCCTGCTGGTTGCAGGAGTCTGATTCTCCAATGTGTTCCTGCAGGGAGGGTGGTGGCAAAACAGCACCCAGCAGGATTGAACTTTCTCCTCATCCCCTTATGAGTGGAAGCTTTAATCCTGCTCTCTGCAGTGTGATTAGGAGGGGGGAAGGAGAGGCAGCATCTAAACATGTGGTGGTGTTGGGGGAAAGAGATGTAACCTCTCCTTCCTCCACCCACTTCTTGACCATTGTAAACCCTAATTAAACATTAGGGCTGCCCCCAGATTGATTCAAGACCTGGGTTGGGCTAGGAGTGGGCCCTGGATTTGAGTTGGGGTGTGTGTGTGTGTGTGTGTGTGTGTGTGTGTGCACAGCCCTACTAAAAGCTAATTGTGTGAAGCACCCTCTCACCATTCTGCTGAAGCGAGAACAGGGTTGGGTTGGGATGTAGTTGAGAAAAACATGATGACTTTCAGTGTGACTTTAAAGGAGTTTAGACAAATTCACGAATGATACGGCTATCAGCCATCAAGACTATGTTCTCTTCCACTGTCAGAGGTCATAGGCCTTTCAATTCCAGTTGCTAAGAAGCTCAAATGGAAAGCTCAAATCCTTCCCAAGATACTACTAAATGTACCTGTCACCTAGATGGGCATTTGTCCTGATCCAGCAGGACTCTTCTTATGTTCTAATATTTGAACAATTTTAGGGGTGTTATAGGTGTAAATAAATAAATTAATGCTTTGGGAAACAGGCTTAGACAACATCAGTGATGGAAAACCAGGATCAAGGTGGGAAGTGACAAGCAATCATAACCACCATATGAGCTGGATATTGTTGTTGTTATTAATTAATTAGTTAGTTAGTTAATTAATTAATTAATTACATTTATAGCCCACCCTTCCTCCCAGAAGAAGCCCAGATATATTATCTTTGAGGCACAGATATTACTGTTCCCCCCACCCCACCCCAAATTTCAGAAACTAATCTGCTAGGAAGATGTTCTTTGCTCAACGTATCTGGTAGAACCTGGATACCAGCCAAGCTGTGAAGCGCAACATGCAACACAAACCAACTGAGAAAGGAGAAAACACACTCACTTACTTTAGCTGATTCTCCTGAGTGCAATCACAGGGGTTGCTGCAGAACAGACTCTTCCGTTTTTTTATATTCCATTGTAAATGTAATGCTATCATGCTGGGAGACAGACATGAGTGTCAGGGCGCAGACTGTGCTTGGTTGCAGAATCTATCCTTCAGAGGATGCCTCCAAGGTTCAGACCATGGAGGCAGATGAAGGTGTTCAGCCCATGGGAAAACAGCAGGAGGAGCCAGATGGTAAGACAGAATTGAAAATATCTGCTGCGACTAGGGTTAGAGGAGAAATTCATTCCACATTTAAGTGTGAACTTGCCTAATTTGCACTTTCCAAAACAATGACATAAACCCTTGAAATTTGCACTTCTCTGAATTTTGCAGTGAAGAAATGTATACAGAAAGGCATGCACTAGGCTAAAGTGTGCATTAAAATGTATGTATTAGTGAAAATAATATAGAAAAACATACATTATTTTGCAAAATTGTTTTGTAAAAATGTGCGTATTAGATAAAATTGTATACAAAGTGTGTATATTAGGATAGATTTGCATTAAAATGCTAATGAATTTTCATAAGGTTTTTTAAAAGTTGCTTACAAATGTGTAAATGTAGAGAACTGAACTTATGATTGGAAAAATGAGAAACTGAAAATTTGTGAATTCAAATTTTGAATTTGAAATGTTGTATTCAAAATGTGAGGAGCAAAGTTGAAAAGTCCTACTTATTTCAAAAATTTGTCAATATTTGTTTCAGTTCCACAGTAAAGACTTCATAATCAGAGAAAATATGGCCATCAAACTTAATCACATGCACTGTACTTATGGGACCCACATTTAATTGTAATTTAATTACTATTAATATGCATTATTTCCATTTTAATAAAGTTGTGAGCCAAACTAATAGATGTAGATAGATTTGTACCTCACTGGGTTGCTCGCTTGCTCTGTAAGTATCCATGCTCTGGCAACTTCCCATTTAGACAACTGTAATATGCTGTATGTGGGGCTGCCCTTGAAGACAGTCCAGAGCCTGCAACCAGAGCAAGATATGGCTACTAGGCTGGTAAGTGAAACAGCCCGATGGGACTATGTGTCACCAGTCCTGAAAGTGCTCTGTTGGCTGACAGTGAGCTACCAGGCCCAATTCAAAATTTTAGTACTAGCACATAAAGACATAAATGGCTTGGACCTCTAAGTATATAAAAGAGTGCCTTCTCTAGTATTGGCCATCTCGGACCCTATGATCAGCAGGTGAGGCCTTGTTAGTGATCTTGCCACTGGGGGCTGCTTGACTGGCATTGAGCAATAGCAGGGCCTTTTCAGTGGTATATCCTCATCTGTGGAATGCCCTCTATGGTGAGGTTCATCTATCTCTATCATTATTAACTTTTAGGAGGAATTTGAATGCATTCCTATCTCCCCAGGTATTCCCCAGGCTGAAGGAAGCTATTCCTGGCAACCTGGAGGTTACTGGGTGAAATGTTTTTAATTGTAACTGCTTTTACTACATTTTTAACTGTTTCCAAAAATGTGTTTAATGGCGGTGGGGGGGGATTAGAATGCTTGATTTGCTTTTCCTTTTGTTAAATTGTTCTGTCAATGTGTTTGCCATCCTGGGGTCTTTTGAGAGGAAGAACAGGCTATAAATTCAATACTAATATTAATACTAATACTATATTCATTGGTCAAAACAACAACCTGACATGGCTCAGAAGTCTTCAACTTTAGTTTTGCTCTAGAAATCATGGACAGAGATGAACATATGTAGTTGCGGCTAAGGTGTTGAACTACGACCTGGGAGACCAGGGCTCAAATCCCCACACAGCCATGAAGCTGACTGGGTGACCTTGGGCCAGTCACTGCCTCTCAGCCTCAGAGGAAGGCAATTGTAAACCCCCTCTGAATCCCGCTTACCATGAAAACCCTATTCATAGGGTCGCCCATAAGTCGGAATCGACTTGAAGGCAGTCCATTTCCATTTTTCAATCAAACCACTGATTCATTAGAGTTTTGCCTGCCCCAACTGGCAACAGCTCACCAATGTCTTAGGTCTTTCCCAGCCTTGCTATCTGAGATCCTTTGGGTGGTATCCAGACTGTGGGTTGAATCCAGATTAAGGGTGAAAGCCAAATCCTGGGTGCTGCCCAGCAGGTTTCACAGTTCAGCAGCCCACCACCATATCCACATCCCTGACAAACACACTGAGGCAGAAAGTGGGGGCAAGCAAATCACTGTGCCAGCCTGGAGCAGCTATTGGGCCCTGACCTCAGTGGGGCTGACTCAGGATCCAACAGATTCCAGGCTCCCCTTCCCCCTCCCTGCCCCCAGAACACCTCATTTTGGGGCTTTCCACTGGCTGATGCCTGTATATTCGGTAGGCAGAAGGGAAGCTCCATGCTGACAGAATGACAATGGTGTCTCTCCACAGGTGGAAGCCAGCAGCACTGGGCAGAGAGCACTCCTGCTCAGTCCAGCGTGGTACAAAGGGGGTTTCGACTGCCCCAAGTTAGCTAAACTCAGGTCCCACTGAAATGAATGAGATATGCTAGTCACAACCAGAGCTTGGAAAAGTTACTTTTTTGAACTACAACTCCCATCAGCCCCAGCCAGCATGGTCACTGGATTGGGCTGATGGGAGTTGCAGTTCAAAAAAGTAACTTTTCCAAGCTCTGCAACTTCAACTTAAGCTCCATTGATTCCAATGGGAGCCAGGTTAATTAGTCTGGATCCAAGCCTTTGAATCCCAGATGCCATAGTCTGAGCCTAAGACTTCGTGAATGCAAAACACATTGATCTGAGGGATGACCTCTTCACGTGTGTTTTTTTGTCAGTGACAAATGTGTTTCTTAGCTGTTAATATGCCCCTCTTTTATTCAGAATAGTGAATAGTAAATGGGGCAAAGCAATGGGATTTTAATGCAGGTGCAGTAAGCGTAGATGTTTAGAAACACTGGTTAAGAAAAAGAGCCTAAGCAGCAGTTAACGTTCATAAGTTGCCATGGAGATAGTGATAAATGTGTAGATTTCTCAGCTTTTTCCAGCCTGCCAGAGATCAAGGACTAATGGCAAGTAAGAGGAAGCAATCACTCTTTTTAGCCCCATTTCCACAAGGACAAAAGTTTTTTTCTTGCATGGAAACTTTTTTGGGTGTTTTTACCCATCATTGGATCCAATCAAGATGGCCCGCAGGAACACGACAAATGGAACTTCTTGGCTCCCAGACATTTAAGGAAGCATCAGTCCTTGTGTCAGTTGTCAGGAAGATATTCCTCAGTTTTCATACCCCTGGAGTCAGCTATATTTCACAGCTGTGGTGTCAATGCACAGGCTTAATATGAACTGCAAAGGAAATATAGTTTTCCAATTAAGTCATGGCTTTGAAATCTCTCTTTTGGTCTCCCCCTCTTCCATCCACTTGCTGGAAGTGTCACTGCTGGCATGAATGTGATTGCTTCACTAACTTTTGCTTAAAGTCAGCATCATTCAGACCATGGTTTTCCCGATCTCTATGTATGGATGTGAAAGTTGGACAGTGAAAAAAGGAGATAAGAGAAAAACCAACTCATTTGAAATGTGGTGTTGGAGGAGAGTTTTGGGGATACAATGGACTGCAAAAAAGACAAATAATTGGGTGTTAGAACAAATTAAACCAGAACTGTCACTAGAAGCTAAAATGATGAAACTGGGGTTATCATACTTTGGACACATCATGAGAAGACATGATTCTCTAGAAAAGACAATAATACTGGGAAAAACAGAAGGGAGTAGAAAAAGAGGAAGGCCAAACAAGAGATAGATTGATTCCATAAAGGAAGCCACAGACCTGAACTTACAAGATCTGAACAGGGTGGTTCATGACAGATGCTCTTGGAGGTCGCTGATTCATAGGGTCGCCATAAGTCATAGTCGACTTGAAGGCACATAACAACAACAACTTTGTATTATCAAAAGAGTAAACCAGTCTCTTAGTTCTTCAGTCTTCAAAATTTTCAGACTGGGAATCCATTCATGCACATACGCACACTTGCATGGTAGTGGTAAGTGTTACTAGTTTGATGGAGTGGTTGGTCCAAACACACACGTTAAAGGCCACTGTCTTAGCTATGAACACACCATACATTTTAAACACATGGCTTCCTGGGAAGTGTGGTTTATCCTTCACAGTTCTACAATTCCCAGCACCCTTAAAAATAACAGGATTCATTGGGAAAAATAATGTGCTTTCAGTGTATTGAGTTATGCAGCCCTAGTCTGTATAACACCCAAATTAATAAATTAATAAATCCCAAAGTAGGTGTGGAGAAGGGTGGCTTTTTAGCTGGCTCCAGAGTGGAGAGGGATCATTTGCACATGGCATACATTCAGAATCCACTTCAGGTTTTAGTCTGAGCTTTCAATGAGCTGTCCAAGGTGCTGAAACATATCCCCAAAAATAGGTTCAGCACCCTGGACAGCTTCTTGAAAGTTTGGACTAAAACCCAGAGCGGATTCACTGCCTCACTGACATGGGAGACACCAGTCTCCACTGCATGCCCCACATGGTGCATCTGTACACAGGAAGCATGGGGTGGGGCTTCTGATGGCCTCTTTAAGACCATCTCTGCCCCCTCAGCCAGCTGAGTTCACGTTTTCTCAGCATCAAGGGTGCAGAGGGAAGATGAATAGCCATGATAGCAAGGCATTGTTGAGAACCCAGCGTTGTGGATTTTTAAGCTTTTATTTTTGCCATGTCAGTGCCAAGTGTTACAGCACCTGAAAAGGGGGAAGCAGGATTGTGTTTTGACTCTTGGGCCACGTGGGTACACAAGTGGAGAGTGGAGTGGGCCTAAAGAAGCCCCCCCACACCCTTAGTAGTGGTACAAGTGGAAATGAATGGCATCTGGGGACCACATTTTCAGCATCTATCATCAATCATCAGTCCCACCACCAAGGAAAATGGAGTTTGGAGGAGGAGGAGGAGGAGGAACCATTAGGGCAGGATGAGAAACCTGTGGGTGTGGTGAAACCCAAATGTGTGCAGGGTCAGGCCCAAACACAATCACACACCCTTAACACACACAGCCACAAACAGAGTCACACCACATACACACTCATTCATACAATCAAATATTTGCAGAGAAAGATATTTCCCATAATTGACTGTCTGACTGATTGTATCTTTGTTCCACTTTTCATTCAGCTGAATCCTAAAGCAGCTTACCAAGTATAAGGAACAACAACAGCAATAAACGCAGTAGAACATCACAGTTGCCTCATAAAACATCATAACTAAAATGCCTCAGCCATCAAAAGTTGACCTTACCAAGTCATGTTGTGTCATCAACAGAACTATAAACGAATGATAAATAATTGAAATGTATAAAAGAAAGCTTACAAAACAGCAACTAAAACATAGGCTAAAATTATTAAATTTGCTAGAAATGTGCACGCACCCCCACCCTTGCCCAACCTTGAGAGCACTTGATCTGGATCCAGTCCCAAAGCAATTGGGGTGGGTGCTGATGTTTAAGTATGGGTTTTAAAAATCCTAATTAAACATCCAGTTGGGAGGAGGGCAGGGCTAGGAGACACAGTGTCTTCCACCCAGCTGAGAGCAAGGGGGATTGATCCTGTGGGGTGCTACTTTGTAAGTGCCTTCTGTTTGGCCCCAAACTCAAACTCTCGCTAAGAAATTGGGATAAACTCCACACACCTTCCTTTGGGACTCCTCACTTCACTGAGTAAGTATCACCTTCGCCCCCACAAACTGTTGCAGCGGCGTATTGACAGCGTGTGCCAGCCCTGTGCCCAGTAGGTTTACAGTCTGACATCCCACATTCAGCCAGAAGCTGCTTTATTTCCCCCTCCTGTCTCAGCATAAAGCTACCATCATCACTACGCATGATGTCAGTTCCTAAATAGTGCTTCATTGGCCCCAAGCACTTTGTGTCTACATGCTGTCGCAGGCTATCGTGGAAGTCTCTCTCATCTCTTTCATTGTGGAATATATATAGTATGTCATCCACATACACGGTACAATACGTGGTGCTTGTTCCGTTTGTCTTGACATACACATAAGTGTCCGCTATACAGCGTCTGAAACTCATCGACTTTAATACTTCATCCAGCTTTGCATTCCAACATCTCGCACTCTGACGAAGCCCGTATAAAGATTTGTGCAGCTTACATACTAGCCCTGGTTTCGTTACAAACCCTGGAGGTTGCTCCATGTATATCTGCTCCCGCAGGTCTCCATGCAAGAAAGCCGTGCCTATATCATAATGATAGACCTGCATGTGCTTCATTGCAGCCATCTTCAGCAGTATCCTAATGGACTCATGTTTTACGACAGGTGCGAAGACAGCATCATAGTCAGTCCCATACTGCTGTGTAAACCCTTTAGCTACCAAGCGCACTCTATATCTGTGCACCTCTCCTGAGCTAGTCCTTTTTCTTTTGAACACCCACTTGCATCCAATGGCTTTCTTTCCTGTGGGAAGACTGCTCAGTGTCCATGTGCCGTTATTGTCTATGGCTTGCAGCTCTTCTTTCATGGCTGCCTGCCATTTGGCCTGCTCGGTTACAGGCAACTGCCTGATATCATCGATGCTAGAGGGATCCTCCTGTATCACCTCAGGTGCTATTATAGGGGCGGTGAATGCCAGAGATGACTCTATCACTGGGCACGTTACTGTTGCACCTTCTGGGCTCTTGCTGATACCCGCCTTGGCATCATTACTTCAGCATCCCCCCTTCTCCTACACCTGAGGATACTCATGTGTACATAAAACAGTGACTTCTTAAGATATCCCGTCATACAGAGTTTGTCCCCTTTCATTATCTCACATGGCCCTTGTCTAAATGTGACAACATATCCCATTGCATTCAGTTTCTTAACAGACATGATATTGCATTCTAAGCTTGGTACAAACAATACATCAGTCATTATGGTGTTCAATTCACTTAACTTTACAGTTCCCCTCCCCAATACTTGTCTGTGCGTGCCATCCGCAAGCACAACATCCTCTTTCGAGGGAAGTGTTGTTTTGAACAAAGTTATGTCTTTCACCATACTGTGGGTAGCGCCTGAGTCTACAACCCATACAGTACTGTCTCTGTCTTTGCTGCTTTTAGTTTTGCAGTTGTCAGCACTCACCAGCCGCACACACGATGACTTCCTGCCTCGTCCTTTACGCTTCGCTTCACAGTCTCTTTGTAGATGAGTAGTAGCACCACAGAAGTAACAGGCTTTTAGTCCAAACGATCTTGCTTCTGTGTCTTTGTAGTTTGGCTTTCTGCATTCTCTTTTCTCAGTTCTCTCTCTTCCATCGGCTTCCTTGCGTCTGTCCCACTCCTGGAGCAGTTTGCCCGAGACGTACTCAACTGTCAGACCCTCATCTGGCATAGCTTCCAGCGAGCTCACGATCGGATCCCAAGACGAATTCAGTGAAGAGAGGATGATGTACACTTGCTGCAACTGTGTGCTCCACATTCCTTTCTTGCAGCTCTGCAAACAGCTTCTTTATTTCCAACAAATGAGCAGACATAGTCCCGTCCTCAGCCAGCTTCATCTGATAGAGTCTTCGTGCTAAATGAATTTTGCTGCTGGCCGTCGTTCGCACATGCACTTCATTTAATGCAGTCCATATATGCCTCGCCGTCGGCTTATCTTGTATAAACAGCAACTGAGAATCATCAACCGCCAAGATGATTAACGCCTTTGCTTTCTCATCCGTTCGAATCCATGGAGCCGGTTGCGGATCCGCCGGTGGGTCGGTCACAATTACCTGCCATAAATCTTCCTTGGTAAGGAACGCTTGCTTCCAGATGGAAGACTGGAATAGTTTCGTTCAGTAAGCCTTTCCAAAGGCATCCCGGCTGAAAGTGAAACTGCCATACCTGCAGCCACTTCTTATGCACACAGCTAAACACTATTCCTTTGCTCGACTGGCTTCCATGATTAAGCACTCTTCCTCAGCACTCTGGCAGACTGACTGGGTTTCTAGGTCGCTAGCTGGGCTGGGCAGGCTGGGCTGCTAGGCTGGACCCATAACCCCTGTTGCAGCGGCGTATTGACAGCGTGTGCCAGCCCTGTACCCAGTAGGATATCCGAAAGATATCCACACACAGACCGTTACTTGTTAAGAGTCTTTACTGACAGGATTTCTCTCACAGATACAGACACGAATACATTCCTAACTCTCCTAACACCCCCCACACCTTGTAGTTTCTCTTTCAAGGCTTTATAGATGTTCTGTTTCATGCCAGCTGCAGTCTCTGACCTTGAGCTGCTGCACAGTGTTAACCCATCACACGTCTTCTCATTTCTGTCTTTCTGGAAAACCAGACTCCTCAGCAGCCTACACAAACAGTAGCAATCCATGCAACAGATGAAAGGGGATGATACCCTTTTATAGATCTATGGGCCAGATGCCCAGCAACTGGTAGCAAGATGCACCAAATCACTCTTCCCAAAAGGTCTGCTACAACAACAACAATGCCAAGTCTTGTAGACCTGCCAAAGAACAGATAGAATCAGGTACCTCTCCCCGACCCTATGCTTATACAGCCTGGTTTGACAGTCAATCAACACCTTCTCCACCTCATGCTTCATCAGTCTCATATTTATTACAGAAAGACAAGATTGAGACTTACACTGTGTCCAGCATTCTATTTCTTTCCCTCCAAATATACTAAGCTGTATATACCCTGAAAATCCCAACCACTCCCTTCTACCTGCTGCCTGCAAAGAATGTGGTTCAAGTGCAAAGAGGCATGGCCTTCAGGAAACTGCTCTGAGCATGCCCAGAACCAATGTATGATTCTGATATTGGCTAAGGGAACCGAGTGAGCCTGTTTTTTAATCACTCCAGACTTCTACCTGGCTTTTCCTTAACGCCTCCCTAATTTGCTATAGTGGGTGTGTTGTACAGACCTCATACTGTACTCCTGTGAAACATGGACCATCTATAAATGCCACTCCCAACTTCTTGAAAGATTCCACCAACGCTGCCTCCGGAAAATTCTGCAAATTACCTGGGAAGATAGGCGGACTAATGTTAGCGTATTGGAAAAAGCAAAGACCACCAGTGTTGAAACAATGATCCTCCAACATCAACTTCGCTGGACTGGCCATCTTGTTCGAATGCCTGATCACCGTCTTCCAAAGCAGCTACTTTACTCCCAACTTAAGGATGGAAAATGGAATATCGGTGGACAGCAAAAGAGGTTTAAAGATGTTCTTAAAGCGAATGTACAAAAGTGTAACATGAGCATCGAGAACTGGGAAGCCTTGGCCCATGAGAGTCCAAATTGGAGGTCGGCCATTATCAAAAGTGCTGTGGACTTTGAAGAAGCACGAGTACAGGGCGAAAGGGACAAATGAGCTAAGCGGAAGGCACGTCAAGCAAATCCTCATCATGACCATCTTCCATCTGAAAACCTATGTCCTCACTGTGGGAGGCTGTGTGGATCCAGAATTGGCCTCCACAGTCACTTACGGATCCACCGTTAAAGACCTTATCTTGGAAGACAATCTTACTTGGCTACGAGTGATCACCAATGAATGATGACAGACCTCATAACAATAGATGGAATAGGAGCCTTCCTAGGAAGGCTGACAAGCAGGCAGACCAAGCGGAGAGACCTCTTTGCCATAGCTACACTTCTGGATTAGGATTAGCTAGGGGTGGTTCAGACAGCAGATTGGCCAGAGAACTGTCAATTGACAGAAATGTTTTCAGAGCTTCTTTGAGTTCAAATAGAAATATAAAATGTGTGTGGAACAAGAAATAGTGTGTGGCTTTGAGATTTTTTTAAAAAAATATGCTTGACATTCTGATTGGGAGGGCTATGCCCAACTTGCCCCAGAAGACCAGCCTCCACTGGAATCAGATATCTCTTCCCTGACCTCATGCTCATACAGCCTGTTTTGATAATCAGAATTCTCTCCATCTTATGCTCCAGCAGCATCTCTCTCTTCAGCTCACACCCTTGCTAGGCACAAGCCTTCAATAGTACCTGGAGAGGTAGAAAACAAATTGGTTGCAGTCTCAGTCAGGATGCCCAGGTGGATTTTCTTCACCCAAACACACTAGTCCCATCCTCCTGCAGCTGTTCCCAGACATGGAAACACAGATGTGCATCTAACTCTTGGTAGCTCCACTCAGGTTTCACCTTCTCTGTGGATAGTTTTTTTTTTCTTTTTACAAAGTTTATAAGCAAACAAACCTTTTCGTTGTTCTGAATGTACAAAAAGCAAAAAGAACTCAGTAACCCCAACAGAAGACTGCAAATAACATCAGTGCACAGCTGAAGAACAGGCCCTGCCTTACTATTGCTACTCCAAGTCTCAAGCTTCCAAATGCAATTGTATCCCTGAAGCTACATGCATGCAATTGCAAAACGCACAGTCACTTTTGCCTATTTGCAAGGAACACATGTCTACCTCTCTGCTGAGATAATTCTGCCTCTGATTTGATCTTGCAGCAGTTGTTCTTGCAGAAGCAGATTCAGATGTACACTTTCCACAGCATCAAAGCCTTTCTCTTGCTCAGAGGCTCCGGCTAAATAACTGATGGGTGGGAGGGGACGTTGAGGGCCAGATGAAATCTGGCTGTGGGTCATATCTGCCCCCACCTGCTAGGCCAGTGTTTCCCAACTAGTGAGCCACCAGATGTTGTTGGACCACAATTCCCATCTTTCCTGACCATTGGCAATGCTGGCTGAGGCTGATGGGCAGGGCCAGTTCCAAAGGGCGGCCAGGTTGGGCACTGGCCCGAGGGCCCCGCAGCTCTAGAAGCCCTTAGGGGGGCCCTAAGGGGCCCTCCGCTCCCCTTCACGATCTCGTGGATCACAAGACAAGCTTCCAAGCCGCCCGCCATCCCCCGCTCTTCACCTACCTTTCTCTGCTGTTCTCACAGGGTTGCCATCAATAAAGATGGTGGCCGAGGTTTCCCTAAGGGACTGAAGCCTCTGCCACCATCTTGGTTGATGGCAGCAATGCGCGAACAGCAGAGAAAGGTAGGTGAAGCGCGGGGGATGGCGGGCAGCTTGGAAGCTCGTCTTGCGATCCATGGGATCGTGGAAGGGAAGCAGAGGGGCCCAGGGCAGGCTAATGCCCAAGGGCCACCGCATTCCTGGAGCCGGCCCTGCTGATGGGAGTTGTGGACCAACAACATCTGGTGGCCCACTAGTTGGGAAAGGCTGTGCTAGGCAGTGAAATCAAAGTTGGACCACTGACTGAGGTTACTCTGAATGGCCATGGCATTCCAAGACCTTTCACCTGGAGATGGCAAGAACTGAATCTTGAGCTTTCTGTATGCAAGGGAGTTCTGTCCTCTCCCCTGTCACACATTCTACTTTAAAGATATTTATTGTTTCTGCTGTGAATGTTCTTGGATTACATTTTTCTTCTACGCTGTGCTTCAGGATTTGATGACTCTGAGTGATCCTGCCATATTGATTCAATATTCAGGAAAACTAGAGAGTTATTAAGTGATAACCTGTTGGTGTCTTCCCCCCCCCCCAAAAAAAAACCCCTGGTCTCTTGCTCTCTTCACATAAACCAGTGGAGCAAGATCAATTTACTCTCTGCTTGAATAGCTTTTTCTTGTGGGCACCTAAAGCACACGTTCCAGCGCACAGCTTCCAAGAAACAAATTTATTTCCCTGAAATGATGGCCTTTATTGGCAACATCTCGTTCTTTTAATTTTACAGCTGGTTTACCAGTTATTATCTCTGTTTTCATGAAGCATGAGAAAAATGCGAAGACGGTTTAAATGTGCTTAAGATATTGTTTGTGAATTAGCAGCACCTTCAGATTGACAGAAGAGGGGAGTCGGAACTGCTCTGTCGGTTGTCCCAGACAGCTTCCCACAAGCCCAGCAAGATAATATGCTCAGCATACATTTGAGAGTTGCTGTCTTCCTTGTCACATCTTTGACAGAACCCTATGAAATATTCCTTCTTATATCTGACCTCGCAGTTTGGCTGTGACAAATCGCAAGAGAGTGGAAGAATCTTCTCTCTCCCTCTGTCCCTCTCACCCCCATAATGCTGTTTTCCTGCCTGTTCTGCATTTGAAGGGATGTGCATTTCAAACAGCTCAGAACATCTCTCTTCACATGTGTTATAGGCAGGATGGAAGCCCTTGCCACAAATGACTAAGTGAGAAGTGACATTCGCCAAGACTCAGAAGCTTTCTTCATTTTTGGTTAGGAATCAATGTCTCATTACATTGTAGGAATCCATTAAGGCAGAAACAAGGTTATTCTGATAAATTCTGTATGTGTGGGTGACTAAAGAGAACATCCAGGCTTTTTTATCAGTGACAGGGTGTCTTCTCCAACAAGTCTGAGTGACATGGTGAGCTCCATCAAAACCTACCCACTTTGGCACCAGGAGAGAAGTGAGTATACAAGGACAGGTGATCTTCACATCAAATTGCCAGTGGGTGCGTCCTCAACACTTGGAAAGAGAATCCCTGGTGTCACAGAAAAACTCATTTTGGATTTTGTGGACATCTGATCTGTGATTTTTGCAGCTAATGCTTTGAGGTCATGAGATACCTGCCTGGTGCCTGCTCTCCTTCTTGCTGAGAGGGGCTTCAGTGAAAATGTCAAGGATGAGCAGAGAAAAGGGTGACATGAACAGAATGGAGGTGCTACCCAAACCAGGGATTCTACAGCAGATTTGGAAGTCCTTTTGAAGATTCTCAGGAGCCCGTTCCACCAAGCATATTTTTCACATGATGACAATAAAAAGCATCGGGTGATGTCTTGCAGATATGGATAGACATTGTAACTATAACCACAGGTGGAACAATGCCTCATAATGTTGCAAATGTGACAATTCTCAACTGAGTCAATCAAGACACTGCCTATTACCAGTGGCTGGGGAGCACAAGTGGGGAGAGTGCTCTTGCACTCATGTCCTGCTTGTTGGTTTCCCACAGGTGTCTAATTGAGAAAAAAAATTGCTGGACTAGATGGGGCTTTGGTCTAATGCAGCAGCCAGGTTGTTCTTACCAATAGCATACACATCCGTACACATCATTAGCTTCCTCTGCACTTCATTGTTCCTGTACATTTTGCAATTGTCAAATTAATGTGTGGACTAACTCTACCAAAAATGTGTGGACATATGAAAATTCTGTCTTATGTGGCCTGTCCTTACATACAAGTCATCCCTTGATGTTACAAAGAACTCGTGTGTGTGTGTGTGTGTGTGTGTGTGTGTGTGTGTGTGTGTGTGTACATGAGCACGATGTGCTGTTGAAAGTAGACAGCAGAAGCCATATTAGCTGGGTCTGGCTGGTTAGTGGCTGACTTCCTAGCCAGTAAATTTTTTAAACTGAGTTAGACATGGGGGTGGGGGTGCAAGAATAATGTTTTCCTTCCACCTCCAATCATTTTGCTTCAAACAGTGATGAAAAAAATTATACAAACAACCCATATGTCAGAATCCATGTTTGCTGTGCACATTTGCTTGCACATCAGCAAGCAGGGAGAAAACTCAATGTCCCAGATAACTGTAATATAGATAGATAGGTATCCAAGATAAATGACTATCTTCATATAGCAATGCACGTAAATGTATACATTTCTTTATATTTATATTTATATATGTGTACTAGTCTAGGGTATATATCTTCTTCTCGCAGCCTAATATCATTCCCATCCGCAAGATGGGGATTTTTGTCAGGGAGATTTATTCTGCAAATTAAATGAGCTATAGCGTTCTTTTTTTAATGTATACTTTATTCTCAGAGCCATTGCTATTTAAATTTGTTTCTCAAGACATGTGGTTCACTTTATTTTACTTTTACTGTGTCTGGACTATTCAAAACTGACACACATAAAAAATAGCACTGCCACCCCTGAAATAGCGACGCCTTTGTATGTGCGAAGCCATAAATAAATTCTGGCAGTAAAACTTTGGCGCTTTTAAACTTTAGCCTCTCTGTCTCTGTCACAGAGGCCCAGTCGGGTCTGCCTTCTTGGGGCTTGGATATGATAAAATGCTTAGACAGCAGCTCACTACCCGTCCATTTTTTACTTGTAGCAAAATGCTCACAGTTGTTATGGGCAGGAGACATGCATACAGAGTACTTGCACACATACTCCATTTAACCCAGGACAACCTTGAATTTCTGGTACTCTTACAAGGTAAATCAATTTATTTCGGAACATGCCTTATATTGAGTCAGAACATTGCTCCATCTCATTCAGCATTGTCTACACAGACTGACAGTGGCTCCCTGGGGTTTCAGGCAGCAATATTTTCTTAGATCTACATAGATATGTCAGGGATTGAACCTGGGACCTTCTGCATGCAAAGCAGATGAATTATTTCTTTATTTGTTAAATGTCATTCATTCATTGGCGATCACTCGTGGCCGAGTAAGATTGTCTTCCAAGATAAGGTCTTTAACAGTGGGTCTGTAAGTGACTGTGGAGCCCAATTCTGGATCCACACAGCCTCCCACAGTGAGGACATAGGTTTCCAGATGGAAGACAGTCATGATGAGGATTTGCTTGACGTGCCTTCCGCTTAGCTCATTCGTCCCTTTCGCCCTGTACTCGTGCTTCTTCAAAGTCCATAGCACCTTTGATAATAGCCAAACTTCAATTGGGGCGTTCATGGGCCAAAGCCTCCCAGGTCTCAATGCTCATGTTACATTTTTGTACATTTGCTTTAAGAACATCTTTAAACCTCTTTTGCTGTCCACCGATATTCTGTTTTCCATCCTTAAGTTGGGAGTAAAGTAGCTGCTTTGGAAGACAGTGATCAGGCATTCGAACAACATGGCCAGTCCAGCGAAGTTAATGTTGAATGATCATTGTTTCAACACTAATAGTCCTTGCTTCTTCCAAAATGCTAACATTGGTCCATCTATCATCCCAAATTGCAGAATTTTCCAGAGGCAGCGTTGGTGGAATCTTTCAAGAAGTTGGGAGTGGCATTTATAAATGGTCCATGTTTTACAGGCATATAGTAAGGTCGGTAGTACAATGGCTTTGTAAATAAGCATTTTGGTCTCCCTGCGAATATCCTGATCCTCGAACACTCTACGCTTCATTCCGGAGAATGCGGCACTTGCAGAGCTCAGACAACGTTGAATTTCAGCATCGATGTCAGCTTTTACAGAGAGATGGCTGCCAACATAGGAAAAGTGATCAAAGTTCTACAGCGTCGCACCACTAAGCTGGATTGATGGTGCTACAGAAGGATAGTTCGCACCTATAAAATTACATGCACCAAGTAATTTATAATTTATATAACCTGTTGATGAAGCACTTTGGCTTTTTTGATATTAAGTGACAGCCCAAACTTTCCATATGCTTCTGCAAAGACATTTAGCATAATTTGAAGATCTTTCTCTGAATGTGCAGAGACTACATTATCATCGGCATATTGTTCTACCACAGAGGTTGACATTACCTTACTTTTTTGCTTTCAGCCTACTGAGATTAAAAAGCTTTCCATCTGTTTGATATATGATTTCCACACCAGTAGGAAGTTTCCCCTCAATAAGGTGTAGAATTATAGAAATGAAGATAGCAAATAAGGCAGGAGCAATTACACATCCCTGTTTTACACCTGATCCAACTCTGAATGGATCACTCTGAAAGCCATTGTTATCCAAAATTGTCGCTGTCATGTTGTCATGAAGGAGTCGCAAAATATTCACAAATTTATCAGGGCATCCAGTTTTCAGAAGGATGGTCCAGAGAGCGGTTCAATTCACAGTATCAAAGGCCTTAGTCCTATTTTGGGATTTGGAGAGGACATCTTCTGAGACAGGCAGGATGTGATTTGCAAGGATCCTTGCAAGGATTTTACCTGCAGTAGCAAGAAGAATCATGCTTTGATAGTTCCCACAATCTCTTCTATCACCTTTCTTAAAAAGGGTGATAATTATGGCATCCCTAAAGTCTTCTGGGATCTCCTTCCTCATCCAGATTTTTTTGATGATCTTATGAAGTTGTTGTGTAAGTTCAGGTCCACCTTCTTTAAAGACTTCAGCAGGAATCCCATCAGGTCTACTAGCTTTGTTATTCTTCATTTGATTAATGGCTTTACTGACTTCATCCAAATTAAGGGATACTGCAAGCTCATCTCTAGTTTGTTGTTGTGGAATTTGTGAGAAGACCTCACCAGCCACAGCAGAGTTATGATTAAGGAGGTCATGGTAATGTTCTTTCCAACGCAGTGCAATAAACTCTTTATCGTTAAGAAGTTTGGTACCATCCATTGAACATAAGGGATTTGTACTATAATTTGTTGGTCCATAGATGGCCTTTGTGGCATTAAAAAAGCCCCGTACATCATGAGCATCTGCAAAATGCTAGATTTCTTTAGCTTTCTTTATCCACCAGGCGTTCTTAAATTCTCTAGTTCTTCTTTGGACCTCAGCCTTTGCACTGGCATAGATTTTTTTCTTAGCAGCACAGTTAATGTCTTTCTGCCATATCTGGAAGGCTTTCCTTTTCTTGTCAATGATATGTTCAGTCTCACTATCATTTTCATCAAACCAATCCTGATGTTTCTTAGTGTGGTATCCAATAGTTTGTTCACATGCTGCAATAATGGAAGTCTTTAATCCAGTGTTCCTCAATGTTTTCAGGGAGTTCCGTAGGTACGTTTCTTGAGAGTTGTTTGAAAGCAAGCTCTCTTAATAGGATCTTGAAGGTCGTAGATGTTCATTTTATGCCTTGGTTTTCATCCTTGGAGCCTACGTTGAGGAACAATATTTATGACCATAGTGGATTGAATTAATCGGTGATCTGTCCAGCAGTCATCGGCACTTGTCATGGTCCTAGTGAGGTGTACATCACAATGATCCCTGGCACAGACAATTACATAATCCAGGAGATGCCCATGTTTCAACCGAGTGTCCTTCCATTATGTTTTAGATTTATTTTTCTGGTGAAAGAGTGTGTTTGTAATAACAAGATTATGCTCTGCACATTTAGTCAGAAGTAGAATTCCATTCAGGTTGCTATTGCCAACTCCTTTCCCAATGGTTTCTGGCCATAAATCAAAATCACGCCCAACTCTTGCATTGAAATCACCCAGGAGGATAATTTTATCCTCCTTAGGTATCTCTGATAAGATGGTGTCCAACTGGGTATAACATTTTTCCTTGATCTCTTCATCAGCATCTAATGTTGGTGCACAAGCACTTAGAATAGTTGCCTGCTGGTTTTTGGCAAGTTTTAACTGGAGAATTGAGAGTCGTTCATTAATGCCAGTAGGAACTTCTGACAAGAGCTTCACAAGATTATTTTTAATAGCAAAGCCTACTCCATGTATTCGTCATTCTTGTTCAGGCAGTCCTTTCCAGAAGAAGGTGTAACCTCCTTTTTCTTCCTTCAATTGTCCTTCTCCTGCTCTTCCAGTTTCTTCGAGTGCTGCTATGTCAATATTAAACCGTCTCAACTCCCTCGCGATGATGGCAGTCCTGCATTCAGGATGTTCACTATTTGTATTGTCCAGCAATGTCTGTATATTCCAAGTTCGAAAAGTAAATTGTCTTTTGCAACCGCTAAGTGGTGACCCCACTGGACTCGGTAATCCAGTCAGGGAGAGAGATGAGGCAGGCTATGTTTAGGGCACCTTTTCTAGCCCCCTTCCCATATGGGGTGAGCAGAGTGGATCCTGAATAGGACTCCTCAGTCGTGGATACAGCTGCCAAACAACTCAACTGCCTCGGTCCTTGAGCCAGGATGACTGAGTCTGTATCCATTGCCTATGTGCCGGTCCATTACTAGGGGTTTCCGGATTTCACAATCCTGCCCCCGTCGCCATTCGCTGATCGCCATGGGACTTTGGTTTTGTTTTATTTTGGTTGGAGATGCCTGTGTGTGAATTTGTTTTATGTGGGGAGATTGGCACACAACAATCAACACACAGTCTTGACAGAAAAAGGCTTTGATCCAGTGGCATAGATACCACGATGATTGGAAGTCTTTTATCTGCAGCAGCCGTCATCTTCCTTCACAGCCGTTGTAACATATACATTGTTACCTCCGCCTGTTCTGCCGTTGAGGACATTCTTGGGTCATTTTTTGTCTGGTTCCTCTCCCTTGACCTTACTGCCATGGGTGACCCTGCTTAGGAGTATCTGACTCCTGACGGCATCAGTCATAGGGTTCATTGGAAGATGGAAGCCCACTCACCACTACTGCCCTTCCTCCCAAAAGGGGCCCAGGCTGGGAAACAACAAGTGGTAAAATGATTAAAACATTTTTAAGAACATTTTTAAGAACATCTTTAAGAACACCTTTATTTTTTTAAAAAACAATTCCAATACATATGCAGACTGGAATAAAAATATCTACTTAAATGGCTTGTTGGAAGAGGAAAGTCTTCAGTGGGTGCTGAAAAAGGCAGCAGAGACGGTGACTGTCTAATATTTAAGAGGAGGGAATTCGTAAGGGTAGGTGGTGGTGCCACAAAACTAAAGGCCTGATTCCTATGTTGTGCAGAATGGTCCTCCTGATAAAGTTGATAGATGCTCTGTCACTGAGCTATGGGCCCTCTCCATTTGCCACAATAAAATGCTGATGAATTTTCATGAGGATTTTTTTAAAAAAATGCAGATTGCTATGGAAATCTTTATTTTTATTATTTATTTATTTAAAATATTTCTATCCCGCCCTTCTACCCTATAATACGGCACTCAGGATGGCTTACAAAAATAAAATCAAACATGTACATAATAAAATTGTAAACAGTAAAATCACAAAAACATTAAAATAAATTAAAATACATAAAATACAATACACACACACAGACATATACAGGGATTGGTACTAAAGGTAAAATTTAACGTAGAAGGCATAAAATCAGTGTCAGGCTCTACCTTCAGTCCCTCCCAAAGGCTCTTTGGAACAAGATCATTTTCAGAAGTCTCCGGAAAACCAACAATTTATTTATTTATTAGATTTGTATCCTGCCCTTCCTCCCAGTAGGAGCCTGGGCTGGCAAACAAAAGCACTAAAAACACTCTAAACATCATTAAAAAGACTTTAAAATATATGACAACAAAACATCCTTAAAAACATATTACAATAAAACATCTTTAAAAACATCTTTAAAAAAAGATTTAATTTTAAAAAAAAGATTTAAAAACATATTAAAAGCAGTTCCAACACAGATGCAGACTGTGTTGGGGAACTGAATTTAAAACTGGAAAAAATGAGAAACATAGCAAACTGAAATTGACAGATTGATCCACTACTTTCTGAGTACTGGCCAGATATAGGCCAGATGCATCTCATATTGAGCATATGCATGTAAATGCATGCACATGTGCATTATGTCTCATCTAGTATATAGTCTGCTATTTCTCACACTGTAATATTAGGTGAGGTTCACTTGTGCTTTCTTCTCAGAGGGGCTCGCTGAGGATGGTCTACCTCTGGATTTCCTGTGTTGGGCAGGGTATTAGAGATGGCCTACCAGATCCCCTCCAACTCTATGATTCTATGAAAGGTCCATTCACATTTGTTCTTTCCTGTCTTCATTCCATGGAGTAGGTGGTGATTGTGCCTTCACTGTACCCTGTGAATGGAGTATCACAATTTGATCAACAAGACTGTACCAGACAGTCACAATGGATTGCCAGCTGGGATTCAAAGGAGGACTTTCTTACAGGTGATTCCTTTCAACCAGTAATGGAACACGAGAGAGAGAAAAAACCTTTGGGTCTTGGTTGTAGTTGCAGACAGGCTTTCCTGCCTATAATCATCTTTGAACTGTGGCAGTGGATTATCAGAGCAAAAGCTTTAAATTGGCAGATGCGTAACTATTAAATCATAAGAGAGAGGAAGAGAAGACATCAGGAATCATTTGGGGAGATATAAAGTGACTTTAGGTTACCCGTCTGTCCCCTCTAAAGCTCAAATTGCTTAGGGGTTGTTGTCATCTGCATGAAATAAGAGAGCTCTGTTTGATATCTAACATTGGTGATGCAGTTATCCCTCCACATACTGTGCATTATGGACGAGGTTCAGAGGCTGGTTCCTATCCGTTTGAATTTCTACAGTCTGGCTTGCAGTACCGATCCTCCATTTTGTGTGTGTGTCCAATTGTTTGCGCAATTGCCAATTCGTCTTTTTTTTCCCTCAGTGAAAAAGATAACATAATTGCTAACGAAAATGTTAAGGGAAACGCTTATGCTGTAGGCACTTGTTCCACTGAGTTAAAGTAAGAATGCATCAGCTTCAAGGAAAGCTGATTATGAAGACAATAACACAAAGTTTGGAGCGGATTTTTTTTTTTTACGTGCCAGTGACAGCCGTGATCCACAGCAAGAAATCAATGCTGGATTGAAAACAACGGAGTTTGTCAGATTATGTTAAAAATCCAATAATAAATTCGATTTAGCAAATATTCTCCCTCTCCCTAAAGTGTATATTAGGGCAGAGCGTGCATGAAAATGTATGTATCAGTGAAAATGTCATACAAAAATGAACTATATTAGGGCATTTCCCTCCATTGCAGCACTTGAAAATTGCTGAGGGTCTTTGGACCACTTCATGATTTTTTCTGGCTGTTGTAGCAATTACAATGTGCTGGATGCTGAATTTTTTTAAATTGGATTTTTATAGACATGATGCGGCCCACCTGAATGAAGCTCGCAGACCGCCAGTGCTCTGCAGAGCACAATTTGGAAACGCCAGTATATGGGGGGGATTGCGTATAAAAATGTATATATCAGAAGAAACAGACAGTAAAATGCTGAAGAATTTCATGAGGGCATTTTGGACTGAATCCAACGCCAGTTCTCCTTGGAGTAGGCCCACTGGAATTAATGGACGTGACTACTTTAAGTTCATTCATTTCAGTGGGTCTACTCTGCATAGAACTAGCATTGGAGACAACCCTTTTTTTTGAAAAAAGGCAAATGTGGAGAACCGAACTTAAGTTTGGAAAAACTAGAAACTGAAATTGAAAAATTCATCTGTCCCTAATTACAATGAGCTTGGACACTTTCACTACATGCCCTCCTACATTAAAAAAAGGTTTCTTCACATGCAAGCCCCATGACAAATGGGCCTACTTAGCAGGAACACCAGATTTTGTAGATTCCATTGCCACAGTGGATGAATAGATATTGATGTACTCATTTTGGGCAGCAACTACACAAAAAGTGAAATAATGTAAAGGAGATTAGCCTGGCCCTGCGCAAGGATGATTTTATTTATTTATTTATTATTTAATTTCTATCCTGCCCTTCCTCCCAGCAGGAGCCCAGGGTGGCGAACAAAAGCAGTAAAAACACTTTAAAACATCATAAAAATAGACCTTAAAATACATTAAAACAAAACAACTTTAAAAACATTCTTTAAAAAAGCTTTAAAAACATATTAAATAAAAAGGGTTAAAAACATATTGTTTAGGGGAAAGGGTTTTTTTTTAAAAAAAACAAATTAAAAAGCAATTCCAACACACACGCAGGCTGGGATAAGTTCTTAACTTAAAAGGCTTGTTAAAAGAGGAAAGTCTTCAGTGGGCACCAAAAAGATAACAGGGATGGTGCCTGCCCAATATTTAAGGGGAGGGTATTCCACAGGGTAGGTGCCACCACACTAAAGGTCCATTTCCTATGTTGTACAGAACGGACCTCTTGATAAGATGGTATCTGCAGGAGGCCCTCACCTGCAGAGCACAATGCTCGACTGGGTATATAAGGGGTAAGACGGTCTTTCAGGTATCCTGGTCCCAAACTGTATAGGGCTTTGTAGACCAGAACTAGAAGCTTGAACTTGGCCCGGTAGCAAATGGGTAGCCAGTACAATTCTTTCAGCAGCGGGGTGATGTGTTAGCAATATCCTGCCCCAGTGAGCAGTCTTGCTGCCACATTTTGTACCAGCTGCAACTTCTGGACATACCTCAAGGGCAGCCCCACATAAAGCACACTACAGTAATCAAGCCTGGAAGTTACCAGGGCATGGACAACAGTGGTCAGGCTATCCCGGTCCAGAAACGGCCACAGCTGTCTTATCAGCCAGAGCTGGTAAAAGGCACTCCTAGCCACAGAGGTCACCTGGGCCTCTAGCAACAAAGATGGATCCAGGAGCACCTACAGACTATGAACCTGCTCTTTCAGAGGGAGTACAACCCCATCCAAAGCAGGCAACTGACCAATCATCTGAACTCTGGAACCACCAACCCACAGTGCCTCTGTCTTGCTAGGATTCAGACTCAGTTTATTGGCCCTCATCCAGCCCACCACCGAGTCCAGGCACCAGTCTAGGACTTGCACAACCTCTCCTGATTTAGATGTTACGGAGAAATAGAGCTGGGTATCAGCATACTGCTGACACCTCGCCCCAAATCTCCTGATGACCGCTCCCATGGGCTTCATATAGATGTTAAACAGCATGGGAGACAAGATGGTACCCTGCAGCACCCCACAGCACAACTGCCAGTGGGCCAAAAGACAGTCACTCAATGCTATTCTCTGAGAGTGACCTTGGAAATAGGATCGGAACCACTGTAAAACAGTGCCTCCAATACCCAGCTCACCAAGTCGGCCCAGAAGGATACCATGGTCAATGGTATCAAAAGCCGCTGAGAGTTCAAGTAAGAATAATAGGGTCGCACTCCCCCGTCCTTCTCCTGATAAAGGTCATCCATCAGGGTGACCAAGGCCGATTCAGTCCCATAACCAGGCCTGAACTCAGACTGGGATGGGTCAAGACTATCTGTTTCATCCAAGAGTACTTGCAATTGCTGCGCCACAACCCTCTTAATCACCTTCCCTAAAAAGGGGATATTTGCGACTGGTTGGTAGTTGTCACAAACCAATGGGTCCAGGGTGAGCTTTTTCAGGAGTGGTCGGATCACTGCCACTTTCAAGGCACGTGGAACCACTCCATCCCACAATGATGTGTTGACCACACTCTGGATCCACTCGGTTAAACCCCCTCGGCAAGCTTTAATAAGCTCAGAAGGGCAAGGGTCGAGAGGACATGATGCTGGCCACATCATCGCAAGCACCTTGTCTATGTCATCAGGCTGCATCAACAGAAACCATTCCCAAGAAGTTGCAGCAGACATTCCACTGGACGTCTCATTGGGGACTACAATAGATGTGGAGGGGGCATTAAGAATGCTACAGAGGTGAGCAACTTTACCCTCAAAGTGCCTTGCAAACAATTCACAGTGAGCCTCCGAAGGGTCTACAACTCCATTTCCTGGAGCTGATGTCAACAGACTCCTGACAATATGGAAAAGCTCCACTGGATGGCTACTTGAGGATGTGATGGAGGCAGAGAAGCGGGCCTTCTTCACCGCCCTCACCGCCACACAGTAGGCATGGTTATGATGTTTTACTCATGCCTGATCAGCCTTACAGCACGTCTTTCACCACGTGCACTCTAGCCATCGTCCAGCCTGTTTCATTGCCCTTAGCTCACTGGTGTACCAAGGTGCAAACTCCTCCCCCCCGTCCCTGCAGCCTGTGCTGGTGTTGCACTGAGTATCCAGGTGGGCAAAGCTGGGTCAGATCAACTCCTCCCAGCTCACCCACCCGGGTCTCAGTAATGCACACCAAATCGGCACCTTCATCCACAATCAAATCATGGATGAGAGTGGTCATTTTGTGTACCGATCTGGCGTTGAACAACACCACACACACAGGCCAGTGGGCACAGCAGATGAGCAACGAGGAACCCATCCATGAGAGGAGTGGCAGCAAGGAACAAGGTGCAGATAACCTTGACTTCATCTTCTATGGTAATTCACCACATCTTCATGGCTATATTTCCCTCTACCCGTGATCACTGAAATTGGGGTGGCATCACCCATGTTCCTCCGCACTAAGACTCCTCCTAAACACTTGCTATGGACCCAACACAATGATGTCCAAATTCATGAAGCTTTCCAAACATTTTCTGTGATGTGTTCTAGTTAGGGTGATGCTAGGTCTTTGGTTCAGTTGTCAAACTGCTCTTGCTATCAAGAGGTTTCTCTGAATGTACATCAGAAATCTTCCCTTTTGTAATGTATGTCCATTAGATTTAGTCCTGGGGTGCTTCCAGGCAACTTTTTTATTCAGTATTCATCCTGATTTTTTTTGCACAAGTTTTGTGCCGAGGTTATACACAATCAGTTGTAAACTTGTATTCATTTTGATTTGCTTGTGGGGAGGTTGCTTGTCATAGCTTCAAGCAATTGTTTTCATACCCTTTTCAGTGCATTTTCCCATCCTCCCAAAGTCTGATTATTACTGTTTGAAATTGGTATGTCACACAGGAGCACCAAAACATCCACTTTAATTGTGCAACCTAAAGTTTATTTATTTTTATTTATTATTTGATTTCTATCCCCCCCCCTTCCTCCCAGGGCCTCCCAGGAGCCCAGGGCGGCAAACAGAAATGCTAAAAACACTTTAAAACATCATAAAAAGACCTTAAAATACATTAAAACAAAACAACGTTAAAAACATATTTTAAAAAAGCTTTAAAAGCATCTTTTTTTTAAAAAAGGGTTAAAAACATTAAAGAAAACATATTAAGCAGTTCTAACACAGACGCAGACTGGGATAGGTCTCAGCTTAAAAGGCTTGTTGAAGTTGGTGGTAAGTGCTTGAACCCCATGGTCTAGAAGCACAGCTGGAATTTCTTCACTGAGGGCAGAAACTCACCATACATTTAAAGCAGATCCAATCACATTGGATCATGGGAACTGTTGTTGGTTAAGGGTGCTGGAAGCTCTGTGAGGGGGAAACCACAGTTCCCAGGATTATTTGGGGGAAGTCATGTGATTTAAATGTGCATTGGATGGGCTTTGATGGTATGGTATGGATCTGCCCTAAGTGCCATATTATCTTCTAAAGTTTTTTTCTTATCACGTGGGTGAGAAACCTTGGGCCTAGGGGCCAAATGGAAACCTCTAGGCTTCTCTGTCTGGCCTCTGAGACTCTCCCCAGCCATACCTCCTCTCCAAAGGCAGTGTCACCTCTACACTGCATCAGCAGTGTCAGGGGGGGCTGGAAATTCCTGGGTCTTTGGCAGGGAAGGAAAGTCCTTAGCCAGCAGTCGGGTTGTAAATCTGCCAGGCCTATCCGAAGCGTACTTGCCGAGTCAGAAGTCCAGAAGCGAGGTCAGTGGAGGTCCGGGATCAATTGCCAAGGAGGTCAGTCAAAGAGATGCTGCAGGGAAACTAGGTCTACACAAAGCCACGCCTGACGTTGCAGTCAGCAACAAGCTGCAGCCAAGGTGTGCCTTATAAAGAGCAGGATGGACAGCAGGTGTGAGCCCTCAGCACAAACACAAACAGGAAAACCAGCAGGACTGTTACAACCGCTACCTGTCCCACATGAACCCTGGAAGGATCTCTCCATGGATTTTATAACTGATCTACCCAAATCCCAAGGAATGACAGCCGTTTTAGTCGTGGTAGATCTACTCACCAAAATGGCGCATTTCCTCCCTTGTGCAGGGGCCTTAGAGGCTAAGGAAACGGCCAAGTTATTCATCAAAGAAGTCTACCGACTGCATGGGTTGCCAAACAGTGTAGTCTCAGACCGAGGAACTCAGTTCACAGCCAAATTTTGGAGAGCAATGTGGAAACAGTTGCAGACGGAATTAAAACTCTCCTCCGCCCATCACCCCCAGACAGATGGGCAAACGGAACGCTTGAACGCCGTTTTGGAAAGATATTTAAGAAGTTATGTGTCCTATCAACAGACTGACTGGGTATCATATTTGCATTTTGCAGAGTTCGCCTACAACAATTCTCTACACTCCAGCACTCAACAAACCCCATTCTTCGCGAATTATGGATTCCATCCTAAAGTCTTTCCAAGCAGCTCAGAAGGAATGCTGGTACCGGCAGCTGAGGACTTCCTAAAAGAATTGCAAGCGGCGCAACAAACACTGAAACAGCAGTTAAACGAAGCCAAAACAGAGTACAAGCGAGTTGCTGACCTGCACAGGAAGGAGCCCCCCCCCCTTCAACCAGGAGACCAGGTATGGCTGTCCACCCGCTTCCTCCAGATGCCGGGCAAATGTAGAAAATTACAAGACAAAAGGGTGGGTCCTTTTGAAATAGAAACTCAAATAAATCCCGTGGCGTACCGGCTGAAGCTACCTGACACGTTTAAAATACATCCTGTGTTTCATCGATCCCTCTTGACAAAAGCTGCCCCTCCCAGTGAGCTGCGGCCAGAGGAGCCTCCTGGGTCCCCACTCCTGATAAATGAGCAGCTTGAGTTTGAAGTTGAGGAAATCTTGGATTCCAGGATCAGACGCCACAAGCTGCAGTATTTGATTCACTGGAAGGGCTATGGAGTGGCTGACAGATCATGGGAAAATGCAGATGATGTGCATGCTCCAGAGTTAGTAAAACTTTTCCATCAACGTTTTCCTCACCGCCCCAAGCCAGACAGGGGGAGGGGGGCACAGCTTGAGAAGGGGGATGGTGTCGGGAGGATGAGCTGGGTTCCTGGGGGGTTGTCAGAAGAGGATTCAAATGGCTGGCAGAGGGAGGAGGGAGGAAATTACCCTCTGTGGAGCGAAGCCGAAACAGAGGACATGCCAGAGATAGGGTCGCCTAGCAACGGGGAGCCTGAGAGCCTTGAAGTTTTAGAATCCCCCCCAGACATTCCCAGGCCATCCCTTCTCTGCAGCTCAGAGCAAGAGGGAGGGCTGATCACAGCAGAAAGGCGGAGAGATGGTTTACCCTCAGCCTCTCCTTTATCACCCATAGGGGAATCGGACACTTCAGAAGAGGAGGAGGTGATGCCTCCCCCCTCACCACGCACACGCAGATGGTTGAAAAGACAGGAGAGAAGGGGGGGAAGGCGGGCAGTACCTGAGGGGGAGTTAAGGAGGAGTGAAAGGTTGCGTGCCCGTTTAGCCCCTTCTTAAAGAACAGGCGGGAAGCAGCACCTTGCTCTGTCAACTTTCTCCCAATGTCGCAGGACCTGTATCCCTGTATTGCTTCATGAGAAAGCGCAGTCTTTGTTGGACATTACTCCAATAAAACATGAATTAACTACAACCTCTGGTCTGGTTCCTGAGTTGCATCCTGGGCCTGACAGGTAGGCAGTGGGAGCAGGAGCCCCGGGGGCTTGCCGGGGTGGCTCTTGGCTCGCTGGCAGGTATCACAGGCCGCTACATAGTCCTTGACGTCCGCTTGGACCCGGGGCCACCAGAAATCCCGTAGGACCAGGTGGAGGGTTTTATATGTTCCAAAATGCCCTGCCGGCTGGCTGTCATGGCAGAGGTGGAGCACCTCTCCCCAGAGAGCTCCCGGGGGAACGTACAACTGGTTCCGGTGATACAAGAGGCCCTGCTGCAAGGAAAAGGGGCTGTCCCGGGCGGGCATCCCTGACTGGAGCTCTCGCTGCTGAGCCAGGGCGTAGGGGTCCTTTTGCTGCTGTTCCTGCACCCGGTCCAGGAGGGGTTGCGGCTGGTGGGTAGCGGCGAAGTTCTCTGGGCGAAGAATTGGGCAAAGGGGGCGATCGACCTGCTCGGCTCGGTATTCTGGCTTGCGAGAGAGCGCGTCTGCTAGGGTGTTTCGGCGGCCAGGGAGGTAGGTGACTGTGAACTGGAACTGGGAGAAAAACAGGGACCACCGGATCTGGCGTTGGTTCACCCGTTGGGCGCTTCGCAGGTGCTCCAGGTTTCGGTGGTCTGTCCGTACCTGGACCAGATGGTGTGCCCCTTCCAGGAGATGATGCCAGATCTCGAAGGCTACTTTGATGGCCAGTAACTCCTTCTCCCAAATGGTGTAGTTCTGTTCCGAAGCGTTGAGTTTCCGGGAGTGGAACGCACAGGGGAGCAGGGACTGCTTGCTCCCCACCAGCTGAAGTAGGACCGCTGCCACTGCCTTATCCGATGCATCGGCCTCCACTATGTAAGGTCGGGTAGGATCGGGTTGCTGGAGGATGGGTTCAGATGTAAAGGCGTGTTGGAGGCGCCGGAAGGCCTGTTGAGTGGCCTCGGTCCAAACAAACTTCTCTTTGCCTTGAAGCAGGTCTGATATGGGCGTGGTGAGTTCGGAGAAGTGGGAGATGAACCGGCGGTAATAGTTGGCGAAGCCCAAGAAGCGCTGCACATCTTTGGGGCTTCACGGAGCTGCCCAGTGGAGGATGGTCTCAATTTTGGCGGGGTCCATCTGGATACCCGAGGGAGAGATCCGATGGCCTAGGAAATCCACAGTCGTGAGGTCAAAGGCACATTTTTCGAGTTTGGTGAAGAGACGGTGCTCCCGCAGGCGCTGCAGCACCGCTCGAACGTGCTCCTTGTGTTCCGAGGGGTTCCGCGAGTAGATCAGGATGTCATCCAAGTAGATCACCAGGAAGTGGTCTAGGAGGTCCCGGAAGATGTCGTTCATGAAGTGCTGGAAGACGGCAGCGGCGTTGCACAAGCCAAACGGCATCACGGTGTACTCAAAGTGCCCATAACTGGTGCAGAAGGCTGTCTTCCACTCATCGCCCTCCCGCATACGCACCAGGTTGTAGGCCCCTCTCAGGTCTAGTTTGGTGAAAATGCGAGCGCCCCGCAGCTGCTCTAACAGTTCTGGGATCAGGGACAGAGGATAGCGATTCCAAACTGTAATCTGGTTGAGGGCGCGGTAGTCATTGCACAGCCGGAGTTCCCCACATTTCTTTTTGACAAAGAGGACAGGGGCGGCTGCAGGGGACGTGGAAGGGTGAATGAACCCTCGGCGCAGGTTCTTGTCAAGGAACTCTCTGAGGGCTACCAGTTCGGGTTCTGACAGGGAATAAAGCCGGCCCACGGGAATCTTGGCTCCGGGGAGCAGGTCAATGGGACAGTCGTAAGGACGATGGGGCAGCAACTGGTCTGCCTCTTGCTTCCCAAACACATCCGCAAACTCCCGGTACTGTTCCGGTAAGGCCTTGGGCACGGAGTTTGCCTTCTGGGTCATCAGGATGCGCTCCTTCGGCCTCCAGCAGTTGGCTTGGCAATAGGGGGATCCGAGGGTCAGTCGGCCCATGGACCACTGGATGATGGGGTCATGCCGCTGGAGCCATGCCAGGCCCAGCACGACCGGGAAGTGGGGTGCGGCAGCCAGGTAGAACTGGAGGCTTTCCTCGTGCTCCCCCAGGGCCATGTCGAGTGGCATTGTCTCCTGTACTACAGGGCCTGAGGCGAGAAGCCGGCCATCAATAGTCTCCACCAGAAGGGGGCGGTGAATGGGTTGACTAGGAACCCGGTGGAGCTTGGCAAAGGACACGTCCATAAAATTGCTGGTGGATCCTGAGTCCAGAATGGCGGGTACTTGTAGGGTCCCCCTTCCGGGGACTGTCAGTGCAATCAACACGGTCAGATGCTTGGGCGGTGAGGAACTGAGGTGGCAGGCCCCTTGAACCATGAGGGTGCCCCGGCTCAGGGGCCTGTGAAGGCCGGGGCATGGGCGTTTCCCGAGGCAGGGGCTGTGGGTCATTTCGCAGAACACTGGGCTGCAAAATGTCCCGGGGTCCCGCAATACAGGCAGAGGCCCTGTTGCCAGCGTCGCAGCTTTTCGGCCGCAGAGAGACATGGCCGAGCCCCTCCCAGCTGCATCGGTTCTGCCGGGGGTGTAGGGTCCTTGCCGACAGGCTCCAAGGGCCCAGCCACTGGGGCTGATGCTCTGTAGACTGGCCGGGGTCGGTTGGCAGCACGCCTGCTTTCCAGTCTCCCGTCAATCTGGAGACACAGGCATATGAGGGCTTGCAGGGTTCCAGGGCGCTCCACCTAGCTAGCTCATCCAGGAGCTCATCCGACAGCCCCTCCTGAAACTGGTCCATGAGAGCGGCTTCGTTCCAGCCCAGGGTTTGTTGCAATAGACGAAAGTCTGTTACATATTCCCCCAAGGGGCGTCGGCCTTGCCGCAGCCTGCGTATCCGGTGGTTGGCTGTGGCAGATTGGACTGGGTCCTCGAACATAGCCTTCAGTTGTCTGGTGAAGGCGGCTAGGTCGTTGAGCACGGGGCTCCACTTGAGGAGCAGGGGCATGGCCCATCTAGCTGCCGCCCCGGTGCACAGGTTAATCAAGAATCCCACCCGGGTCTTATCATCTGGGAAGGCCTCTGGGCGTAACTCCATGAAGAGCTGGGCCTGGGCCAAGAAGGCTGAGAGCTGGTCGGAAGCCCCAGTAAATTTCTCTGGGAGAGTCACAGGGCACTTGGCTCTCCCTGTAGGGAGAGGGGGTGGGGCTGCTGCTAGCTGGGTTTGCAAGCCTTGGATGGCCAACAGCAGCTGGTCTACTTGTGAGCACAGGAGCAAGTTTTCCTGCTGGAGTTGCTCCATGGTCAGCACTTCCCCCACTCCTTTGTTGCCTGCTTTGTTTGGGCTGACTGCAAACTGTCAGCTCTACACTGCATCAGCAGTGTCAGGGGGGGCTGGAAATTCCTGGGTCTTTGGCAGGGAAGGAAAGTCCTTAGCCAGCAGTCGGGTTGTAAATCTGCCAGGCCTATCCAAAGCGTACTTGCCGAGTCAGAAGTCCAGAAGCGAGGTCAGTGGAGGTCCGGGATCAATTGCCAAGGAGGTCAGTCAAAGAGATACTGCAGGGAAACTAGGTCTACACAAAGCCACGCCTGACGTTGCAGTCAGCAACAAGCTGCAGCCAAGGTGTGCCTTATAAAGAGCAGGATGAACAGCAGGTGTGAGCCCTCAGCGTTTGGGCCTTAAGGAGACAGGCCTGCCTCTCTTCTGCCTGACCTTCTGCTGTCTACGTTCTGCAGGTGAGGGGGGAGTATCCTGTTCACTGTCTGTGTCTGGCTGCAGGGCCTCTGCTGTCCCTGGGGTGCTCTGCAGCTGAGGGGCAGAAGGAGCTGCATTCTCAGGAGGCTCCTCCGTGTCTCCTGCTGCTCCTGGGTCCGCTGCTGTTACTCCCGAGTTGTCCTCATCTGAGGAGTCCTCTGACGGGGCCATGACAGGCAGGACCCCTCACAAGCCTTGCTTTGCACTCTCCTTGGCTGGAATGCATCCTCAGACTCTGATAATGCTTCTCGCTTGCCTGGATGGAGGTCAGAGAGGGGTGTGTGTGTGTAGAAATGACACAAAAAAGTAACAATCACATTAATTGGTCCAAACACTTTTACCTCTGACCATGCCCAACTTTTCCTCTGGATCTGCCCACAACCACCATGTTGCTTCCACAAGGTAGCCCAGAAAGGAATGGAGGCCACAGGCTGAAAAAAGTTCCACATCCCTCATTTATTTACTTAGGAAAGCCTTATTGTGCTATCAAAGGCATGCAGCATGTATCACTGTAGAATATTTATTTATTTAAAATAATTCTATCCCGCCCTTCTACCCTACAATAGGGCACTCACAAATAATGAATAAACAGCGGACACTCTGCTTGGGTGACAAGTTATGGAAAAATGCTTTGCATTTGTCCTCTGACCTTGGGTGCGAGGGAGCAAGGAAGCAAAATTAAAATTCAAAGAGAAACGATGGTGTTTTCCTGAACTATAAGCCTCTTTCCAACCTCACCAGATGTTTTCCTGTGTGCTCTGCAGTTTTGGGGCTTCATCAGAAGATTGAGTTGGCATAAGGTTCTCTTTCAAATGAGTAATTAAACCCAAAAGAAGTGGGGAGAACTTTTAGCAAATTCACAAATTCCTGGCAAGGACATTTAAAAAAAAATAGAAAGGACAATCTTGGCTACAAATTACCCATTGCCTTACTCAAGAAATCTGCAACCAATCATAATGAAGGTTAGATTCTGGCTTATGACTACACAGATGGACCGGATTGGATAATTATGCAAACACTGTATATTCTTATAGTGGATTAGGCAAATTTATGGAGGCTATCAATGGCTACTAGTCATGGTGGCTGCATTCTCCCTCCAGGATTAGAAGCAAGCAGTATAGCTGCCATTATTGTTGCTGTTATTATTTACTTGCCCTTCACCAGAAAGTCCCAGGATGGTCTGCAACTATGTAAAATCCAATATTAAAAACAGTTTAAACAAATCACAGTCATTGAAATAGGGTGGGTCCTGGAAACACGTATCTCATGTGTCCAATATCAGGAGCTGGGGATCAGGAGCATAAGGTTAGTGTGATCAATCTTAGTGGCAGGCCTGAGAATAGTACATGTGATTGTTTGGTCTGGACAGGTTCATATAGATGTGTACAGCTGTTCAGAGAATCTGGTCCCAAACCCTCAAGGCTTTAGAAGCTAGCATATCAGCACAGTAGTGGGGAACCTCCATCTTGCAGACCTGATTAAGCCCATCAGCTCCCCATTTGGCCTGCAAGGCCCACCTACTCTACACCTGGTGGTTGACAGGAGGGCGTCCCCACCAGCCAGATGCAGTTCTCCACTCCTGGCCTTGTGTTTTTTAAAGGCCAAAATGAACAACAAACCAATGCAACTGAATCAAAATTGGTGTGATTTCATCAACCTGCCTAGTCCAAACTTCCTAGCCCTCACACGCATTTTGGTGACTGAACTTTGCCCAGTTTCTAGACTGTTTTCCAAGGCATTCCTATGGAGAAAACATTACAGGAGTCTAGTCCGGATATAACCACTGCACATGTAACTGAAGACAAGGTCCACTTTCTTCAGATGCTGCCACAGTTTGTAAACCAGCCTAAATTGGAAAAAGTAGCTGAGGTCACCTCTGCCTCTATAGATTATATTGGATCCAGGATTACCACATTAGAGGTAGTATGACCCTATATGAGGGAATGCTTACCAAATTTGCAGATGATACAAAATTGGGAGGGATAGCTAATACCCTGGAAGACAGAAACAAAATTCGAAGGGATCTTGATAGTCTGGAGCGTTGGGCTAACAACAACAGAATGGCATTTAACAGGGATAAGTGCAAAGTTATACATTCAGGAAAAAGAAATTAAATGCACAGTTATAAGATGGAGATACTTTGCTCAGCAATATTACATGCAAGAAGAATATTGGGATTGTTGTTGATCACAAGCTGAATATGAGCCAACAATGTGATGTGGCTGCAAAAAAGTCAAATGCTATTTTAGGCTGCATTAACAGAAGTATAGTTTCCTAATTGTTTGAAGTATTGGTTCCCCTCTATTCAGCACTGGTTAGGCCTCATCTCCAGTCCTGGACGCCACACTTTAAGAAGGAAGCAGACAAACTGGGACAGGTTCAGAGGAGGGCAACAAGGATGATCAGTGGACTAGAATCAAAGCCCTATAGGAGAGACTGAAAGAACTGGGCATGTTTAGCCTTCAGAACAGAAGACTGAGGGGAGATATGATAGCACTCTTCAAGTACAGGAAAGGTTGCCACACAGTGGAGGGCCAGGATCTCTTCTCAATCATCCCAGAGTGCAGGACATAGAATAATGGGCTCAAGTTACAGGAAGCCAGATTAGGGCTGAATATCAGGAAAAAACTTCCTTAGTGTTAGAGTGGTATGGCAATGAAACTGATGACCTAGGGAGGTTGTGAACTCTCTTCTCGCTTGACACTGCTTTGTGAAGGAGAAAATGAAGCTTTGGCTTCAAGATATGAGCCAGAGATGGAATTTCTACCTGTGCCCATAAACCTTGCAAAATAGTTCTGCTTCTCCTCTCAACAGCAGTCATAGGAAGGTAGGAAATTGATTTATACTGATTTGGACCACTAGTCTATGTAGCTTGGTATTCTCAACACTGAAAGTGGGTGGTTCTCCTGGGACCTACCTGGAGATGCCAAGGATTGAAGCTGGGACCTTCTGCATGCAAATCAGATGTTCTCCAGGGAGCCACAGCCTCTTCCCTCGTCCTGACCCTCGTCCCTGCCTGTTTTTTTTTTTTTTCTAAACATCACGTTGATGAAGTCAATGCAAATTATGGCTTCATTTATTTAACGGAAGGATAAGCATGATGGTATGCTTCAGTCTATCTGAAGGAGCGCCTCCAGCATCATCAGCGATGCCACCTAACAAGATCGGCCTCAAAGGACCTTCTCTCTATCCCACCAGTCAAAACAGCCAGACTGGTGAGGACTAGAGAGAGGGCTTTTTCGATTGTGGCCCCCACCCTATGGAACTCCCTTCCAAATGATCTCCGCCAGGCTCCCTCTACAGTGAGTTTCTGCTGGGCCGTGAAGACCTGGCTCTTCAGGCAGGCCTTTGGGGTGGGCTAGATTTTAACATCATTGATTTTAGATTGTAATGTTATTGTATTGATGTGTCATTTTATGCTATTTTGCTTATTTTGTACATCGCCCAGAGTGACTGGTTAGCCAGCCAGATGGGCGACTAAGAAATCCAATAAATTAAATTAAATAGGAGCTTCAGGAAATTGCTTTGGCCAATATCTATCTGCAGAGGCAGCTGCAGCATTTCTTCAAAGGATCTCTCAGTCTTTATCACTGAACTGTACTCTAAGCACAATCCACTCCAGGTTAAACATTTTTTTAACAGTTCCAGTCATTTCAGCAGGAGAGTTAACTGCATGCTTAAACCTCCTGCCCTGCTTGTGGTCTCTTCACATCGGTATCTGGACACTGGAATAGATAAGACTTTGGTCTGATTCTGCAAAGCATTTTGGGGGAAAGGGCCATAGCTCAGTGGTAGAGCGTTTACTTTACGCGCAGGAGGTTCCAGGTTCAATCTCAAGCATCTCCAGATATGACTAGAAGAGACCCCTCTCTGAAATCCTGGAGAGTTTCTGTCTGTCAGTGTCAACAGTGCAGACCAACAGTTTGACTCAGTATAAGGCAGCCTTTTACATTTGAATGTTTTCATGTTTCTTCTTATTATTTATTAAATTTATATCCCACCCAGTAGAAAATACTGAAAACACTATAGAATATCATAAAAACAGACATTTAACAAACAAACATATTAAAACAAAACACCTTTACAAACATCCTTTTTGGGAAAAAAAGCTTTAAAAAAACCTTAAAAAGCAATTCCAGCAGAGATGCAGAAAGGGATAAGGTCTTTACTTAAAAGTCTTGTTGAAAGAGGAAGGTCGTCAGTAGGCGCCGAAAAAATAACAAGGATGGCGCCTGACTAATATTCAAGGGGAGGGAATTCCAAAGTGTCAGTGCCACTACACTAAAGATCCACTTCCTATGTTGTGCGGAACGGACCTCCTGATGAGATGGTGTCTGCAGGAGGCCCTCACCTGCAGAGCGCAGTGATCGATTTGGTATATAAGGGGTAAGACAATCTTTCAGGTATCCTGGTTCCAAGCTGTGAAGGGCTTTGTACACCAAAACCAGAACCTTGAACTTTCTTCCAGAAATCAATCAGGAGAAGGTGCTTAATTTTGTCTGGACTCTTCCCTTTGAATGTTTTCTAAAAAATATATACTATCTATGGCCTCCCTATACCCGAATGAAGACACAAGATAAAAATTGGGATAAAGAATCATGAATTAACAAATTTTAAATCTGTTTGTAATAATAAAGAGATGCCCTTATTACATTAGAAATCTCTCTGCTCTTAGGGGCTTTGCCGGCAGCTCACCCAGCTATTCACAGGTCTTAGGGCAGCAATGAAGGCTATTTCCAGAGCACCTGAGAGTTAGACAATCTCATTTTAAGTTAATAGGATGTTGGGGAAGTGCTGTGTCAGATAACGTGAAAATAACACCCATCAGCCATCATCTAAATTCAGTAAGGTAAACGCCAACATCCCCACTCCACCCCCCCCCACGATAGGGATGGGTGAGAAATTTGATACAGTTTGCATTTAAAGCAAAATCCATCAAATGGGCACTTTCTAAAACAATATGAGAACCGAACCACAGCCATCCTTTGAAATATGCACATATCCAAATTTTGCAATGCAGTCCTCCAGCCATTTTAAAATATGCATATAGTGGGGAAAATGTGTATAAAAATGAATAAACTAATGAATATAACATATACGAATGCAGTATATTGGGAGAAATTGCTTGCAAAAATATGTCAGTTAAAATTGCACACAAAATGTATTTATTAGGAGAAAATCACACTAAAATGCAGAAGCATTTTCATGAGGATTTTTTTTAAAAAAAATGGCAAATTGTTGCAGAACTGTATTTAAGATTGGGAAAAACGAGAAAACTGAGCGAATCAAAATTAAGAGATCTTTTCATCTCTACCCCACAATTTATAACCTCTGCCAAAATGCTAGAGCAATTTCTTCTTTTCCTCCCTTCTCCATGAATTACGGGGCCAAAAATATCAACCTTAGATAAAGGAGATTTCAATGGAACCTCTCATTGATCCTACTGGGAAACACCGTTCTGGCTCAAAGCGATGGATCCAGCCACTAGGTGACCTGCACCTTTTGTTGGCTGCTCACCACAAAGGAGGCCACGGAGGGGTGTCTGCCTGGTCTCATCCACCCTGCTGGCCAACATTTGATCAGCTAATCCATCCAGGGCCCAAAGAGTGCCTCCAGAACCATCCTCTGAATCTGGCCAGCAATAGGTTGGGATAGCACCTCTTTGCTCTCCAGGTGTCACCGTGATACTTCTATGGTATCTGATCTACCTGCCAGTTGTGGCCAAAATGTATGAAAGATGCCTTTTGAGTCCAGTTCTTGGTCCAAATATACACACACATTTTGGGAAGGGTCTGCGAGGCAGCCCTCAGCATTCCTGGAAGGCATGGAAGAGGAGAGGGTGCTCAGCACTAGATGATGGCTTTCCTGAGCCTCAGCAGGATCATCTCTCTCCTCATCTCATCAAACCCCCCATCCTTAAAACACACAGAATTCTACTTGAGGGGGTAGGTGGGGAGGGAAGGGAGTATCACTGGAATAGGGTTGAGGAGGACTTGGCAGCAGCCAAGTTTCAAACAACACAGTTTGGCAAACAATGCACCAAAAATGCACCCGGCAGCCAGTCAGGAGACACAAAATCAGAGCTTGGAAAAGTTACTTTTTTGGACTACAACTCCCATCAGCCCAATCCAGTGGCCATGCTGGCTGGGGCTGATGGGAGTTGTAGTTCAAAAAAAGTAACTTTTCCAAGCTCTGCACAAAATATAATTACTCAGACCTTGTCAGGTGACTGTCTAGTCCTATACTGTTTCATGGATGGCTAGACATTGCTACAGATCACATTCAGCCAAGAAAGAGGCTGGAAGGAGAGTAAAGCCACCTTATAGAGTTGCGCTGCCAGCTCTCCCATCAGCCCCATATGGGAGGGGGCATTGACATGATCTCCCGCATGTCCCATTCCAGCCCAAAGGGCTGGATGGGGTAAATTCATGCCCCCCCATAAATACCAGGGAAGCAGCATTTAAGAGATATTGAAAAGCTAAATATTTTGGTTCCTTTACTTCTGGAATCTGATTCAGCCATGATTTTAATGGACCGTAACTCATAATATGTTCACTATTGCAGTGTCCCAATTTTCTTGTGCCAAACCATCTGTGACAACACACTTTGATACTTCTTGTACACAACCACCTTCATTCTCAGAAACATGTGGACAAAAATGAATAGCAGCCGTGCCTCTTGACTACAAGATCTATCACACAGTGTGACTTTAACTGAGGCAGGCAACTGACAATATTGAAGAAAAAGGCAAATGGATTATTCTGCATAAATTGCTGATCATGCCCAGGAAAATGGAACTAAAAACAGAATTTTGATTACGGCTTTTGCACGTGGCTGCTTGAAAAGTTCAAAATATTCAAAACAAGTAATAAATATTTAACATTTACTATCACTATTACAAACAATGCAAGTAAATGAAGCACATCCATACTTCAACTATTCTATTAAAATGGCAGTGTTTTGCATGCTCTACATATTGTAGGACTGACAATAAATGATCCAAGATACAAATATATATAAAAAAGATTTTAAAGCATGAGTCTCAGCATGAGTGAAATGGAATATTTCCCTGAAAATGTCGAGAACCAGGGACGTTTTTTCATTGTGTTCTAATATTGTAACCCTTGCCCTTATGTGCGGAGGAGGGGTAGAGAAGGAACCAAAATATTCAACCCAATTAATAGTAACATTCACTTAAGATTTTAATTAGAATTAACATATTTATCCTAAACTCAGGAATACATTCCAGTTGCATAGCAATAACCCAGACTCCTGAAAACCATAACAAGGGGATGGGGGAGCTTTTTTCTTTGTACAGCAACCTAAATTCCAATGGATGGTATGCATTAAAGTACTTCCGCTAAGGCAAGCATTTCTGCTTGTGCACCAGGGCTTTCTCTTCCTGTCTTCTCCCAATATGCCCCTCCTCCTTCCCAGACCTGCTCTGGAGGGTTGGAGGAACGCTCCCCTGCACATTAAGGGAGCACACCAGAGAGGGGAGATGGAGGGGAAGTTCCATTCTGCCGTCTTGCAATAGCAGAACTATTTTGTTGGCCCAATGTATCTCAGTGGAGTAATATATCCCAAAACAAATCTGTGTGTATTGTGTCAGATGAAGTGCACAAGTCTGTTCCCTGGATCAGGGAAAAATAGATTTCTTGAGATATTTTTCTCCTAGCGCCCCCATTATTATTATTGTTGTTGTTGTTGTTGTTAAATTAAATTTCTGTACCGCCCCATAGCTGAAGCTCTCTGGGCGGTTCACAACATAAAAATCAATATACAATATATAATATACAATTCATATTTGGTAAAATTAAAAGGAAAAACAATACATCACATTTTAAATAAACATAACTAAACAATAAATCTCAACAATGTACATAACATACTAGCAGAATAAATAAAACAAACCGAACATAACAATGATAAACATATCTAAAAATATTTCACACACACACACACACACACACACAAAGGCAGAAAGAAAACCGTGTCTGGGCACTTAAACCTACATCCTCCCTGGATTAGGTTTCGTTGGAAAACTTTTTATCCCAACCTGTTGCATTGGCTGGGACATAGAAATCTCCATATGTATAACATTCCGTTGGGTTTCTTGGGATATCTTTTGGTCCCAGCCGTTCTTTATGTACAAAAACAAATTTGATGGTGCTGTTTACTAATGAGCAGGTGACAATCGCCTAGAAGAGCTGTGTTGCCGGTCTACTTCTGTGTAATTCTGTAATGAATTTGCCTGGGTGAAATTTTGCCCCTAGAGGCCTGGGTTTGGGTTCCATTTTAGAGAAATTTCATACATTGCAATAGGCGCATGAAAGCTGTGATCTAAACGGCGTGCATGAGCATGCAAAATTTCTGTGGGAAAAGCTGGAATTTTCTACTCCCAATTCACCCCTTCCCCTATGCAAGTCAATGGCAAGATTTCTCTACCAGGGACAAGGGACTATATAGTCAAGAATGGGTGGTGCGAGTCAGAAGCTTACCCCTCCTAATGACCCTTGGGGTAACATGGTCCTTTGGGGGCATGACATCCCTCCAGTCTTTCTTAGGGCTCCATGCTCTTTTTCCTACCACATGTCCCTTTCCTCTCCGACTCCTATTGTACTTGCCCTACAGTGGTGAAGTTGGCTCTTGCTGGAGAATGCCTGCAGCTACCTTTTTGAAATTTCCAGATGTTGTCCCCTCAGAAGAGGTGACCATGTCTGCAAAGTGCATCCAAGTCTGGCAGGAAATAATAAAAAGGAATCTTTTACGTCTTCCTTTAAAAAGAAATGAAACTTTAAAGGTGCCCTGCACAAAAATCTCTGGATGTTCCTGCCTACGGTTTGGCAGGATCAATCCACCCTTGAGGGCCTCCCGTGTCTAAAATGTCACCCAATTCTCTGAAAAGGAAAACAAAATTATAGCCATTTTTACATTCCCCATTATAGTGAATGGGAGAAACAGCTTTGTTTTGAACAGATCTAATTTGGTTCCAAATAATGAGTCAAATTGGAAAGAAACAGAGCAGCTCTGAAACAGAATGTGCTGCTTCCCAAAGCTACAGATGCAAGTAGCCATGGTATACACATGCACCATATATTCAAAGAAATGGTGCTCATGTTATTGAAATAACTAGTCTGGTTGGTCAGCCTTTGATGACATAATCGTATTGAGGTGTGCTTAGGAAATTTGATCTGTATCTCTGGGTCTAATGTGTGGATCAGATCCATCATCTTTCACTCTTTCCAAATGTTCCAACACAATTCTCATATATATCTTGCATTTAAACATCTGTAAGTTGAAATATTTAGAAATGTATGTTGAGGGGGGGAAATGCATGTTTAAATTCACGGTAAGCAGAACTTTTTAAAAAACAAATTGCAGGTTAATGCAGAAATGGGATAGAATAGGGCTTATGGGTAAACAAATGTGGAAGTTGTACAAACTAGAACTGGATTGATCTGCCTGTCCCCAGTTGCCCCTTTCTGTAATCAAATAGTGATCAAGTTGTACATTTTGCATTTTTTCCCTGAGACGTCCTCTTGTGAATGCTTAAATGCATGCCAATTTTATTTGCAAAGAAATTAGGCTGCCTGGTCCTCATCTACTGTGCCTCCTTAAAGTGGAGCTACCTGCACCTACTGTGAGGCAGATAGTCCTGCTTTAATCATCACTCCTTTGCACACTATGCCAGCATCAATGGACTGTCCCATTTGTTTGATAATTATAGTGAAGTGTAGACTTCAGAACTAAAAAGAAGGACAATGCTGGATAAAAGAAGCTGACCCCATTCCCAGCAACCACATCACAAACATCACGGATGAGAGTCGTGGCACTGTAAACTACAAGTATATGTACGGCCAACTCAATATTCTAAAAACTAGAGCTGAGCTAATATGCAACCAAAATGATCAAGGGGATGGAACAACTCCCCTATGGGGAAATACTGTGTAGCATCTGGGCCTTTTTAGTTTAGAGGAAAGGCAGGTAAGAGGTGACATGATAGAAGTGTATACAATACTGCATAGCATGGAGAAAGTGGATAGAGAAGAGTTTTTCTTCCTCTCTCATAACACTAGAACTTGTGGACATTCAATGAAGTCGAATGTTGGAAGATTCAGGAAAGTATTTCTTCATGCAGCACATAGTTAAACTATGGAATTGGTTCCCACAAGAGGTAGTGATGGCCACCAACTTGGAGGGATTTAAAAGCGGATTAGACAAATTCATGGAGGATAGGGCTATCAGTGGCTACTAGCCATGATGGCTATGTTCTGCCTCCATAGCCAGAGGCGGTATGTTTCTGAATACTAACTGAAACTGCAGGAGGGGAGAGTGCTCTTGCACTCAGGTCCTACTTGCAGGCTTCGCATGAGCAACTGGTTGGCCACTGTGAGAACAGGATGTTGGACCAGATGGACCATGCTCTCCTTATGTTCTCATTAGAGTTAAATGTTGTTGTTTTTCTGGGTGGATTCTCTGATTATTTGCTATGCCAAGACATCAGAAACCAGTAAATTCTAATTGGTCATTTGGGAGACATTCTTCTTCATTCTATTAGATCATAGTTATAGGCGAATAAGGGAATAGAATTCCACCTGCATTGAGATGATTGGCTAGGAGGGCTCTGTCTCGAAAGAATAAAAGTCTGTGTTCTGGCCCAAGAGAAGAGATGGGGAGTAGGCCTGCTGGTCATCTGAAGGAAGAGATGGAAGCTCGAATCAGTCAGTGGACATTGTGGGACTTAATTAGTGGTTCAAAGAAAGCTGAGAACTCAGAAAGAAGCCGAGAACTGAATAGCTAGGGTTGAGGAAGGAGGGCTATGAGGGAGTCCTTGTAACTCGAGAGACAGTTTTTAGGAAAGCTCTACAGCCAAGAGCCAACAGGGTTGCTGAGGACCTGAGGCAACACCAGTTGCTGGACCAGAAAGAAGACTGCATCAGAAGTCCTGAGAGAGACTCCAGAGGGAAGAGATCATGGATCTGAATGAAGACTGCAAGTCAAGTCCTCAGTGTCTAGTTGGTGAGCGTTAAATGGGGAGGTTACAGGGAAATTGGCTTAAGGTTTGGATAGGGAAAGGAGTTGAAACTCACATAACTATTCTTTTAAAGTGACAGGAACACTGCATTGCTTGCCCACCATATCATTTAAAGTGACAGTAACTATATAAATATTCCTATTTAAAGCAACTGCAACACCGTGATGTCAACCATTAAGTAACCATACACACAAAATGCTGACCTAGGCTCCTTGGGGATGAAGGACAGTATATTATTATTAGTAGTAGTAGTAGTAATATCACCATCTGTTTATACTAATAACTATAGAAGAAATAGCGAAGGGGTTCTCCACATACTCTACATCAGCAGCCTTCAACTTCTTCAGACCCAGGGCCCACCATTATGCATTGGGAGACCAATTTTAAAATACATAAATTTAAAACATCCATATATTTGTATGGTTATAGTGATGCTGTTATGATCACCTTACATCAGGTCGTGACCACTTGTGTGTTTGCTGGCTCCTTTGGAAGGAAGGGTGGGATATAAATTTAATATAAATAAATAAATGAAGGGTCCCAACCCATAACGCCCTAAATCAGTGTTTCCCAAACGTTTTTCCCACTTGAAAATCGTTGAGGGTCTTGGCAGACCACTTAATTATTTTTTGTCCTCGTTGAAGCAACAGCAATGCACTGTTGTAGATGCTGTATGGTTGTAAAATTATTTTTTTGTAGACCACATGAATGAAGCTCTCGGACCACTGGTGGTCCATCGACAAGTTTGTCATATGTGTGTGTATGTGTGCATGTGTTGGTAAGGATCTTAAGATAGGATCTTTTTTTTTTATAATAATTTTTTTTTATTCAATTTTTTATAAAAACAAATACAAATACAACAAAAACAATACAACAGAAAAAAAAAGAAAAGAAAAAGAAAAACTTGACTTCCGATTTGTTACAGATCAGCTATAAGTATATAATATATATCAAACCTGTCTCCTAGAACATACGAAATTCACTTTTTTCCAAAGTCTATTTAAGATAGGATCTTAAAGTCTGTTTTGGCATCTCGTGACTTCCTTGAGTCAGCAAGGTCACCACCATTACATGGCTCCAATTATTAAATGTTTTCTCCATGTTGAACATGAGCTTCCTGAACTGTATCTATTTCAAGCTCTGTACAAGTTGCTACCTATCCAGACCTATTCAAAGGAACCTTCCGAAACTGGCCACTTGTCAGAGTGATGTGAATGCATTTTGACATCAGCAGGGCACAGAGACTGGGGTCACTTCCCTTGGCTTTTCCAATTACACACCTTGCTTCGAGGAGCTGAATCAACCATGAATGTCATTCTGCTCATGCCAGCTCAGAGGGCACTTTCCGTTCGGCCCTTGGCATTTAACCATGTTGAATTATGAATGTGCTACCAGTCACTCTGTTTGCCTTGGAGCAGGGGAAGGATGAAACGCACAGACCTTTTTTGGAATTAGATTTTAAAGTGGACCGCGCAATTTTTTTCCCCCAATACCAAAGTTTATTCAGAAAGTCCGAGTTATCTCAAGATCTGTCGGATAATAGGAAATAACATTTGTTCATTGTAGGATCCTACAATAATACCTTGCTCGGCTATCTCTGCAGGCTGTGTGTTTTATCTAATATTAAACAAAAGTTGGGGGGGAAACCAGGGCAAGCTTTGTATAATCAAAATGGCTGGCATTTCACTATCTCCCTTCTCCGCTAACTACTAAAGAGAAACTTGTGATCAACAATTCAGTAACAGATGAACCTTCACAGATTCTTTTTTGGGGGGGGGTGGGAAGAGAAGAGATTAAGAAGTTATCTTTGCCTACACTGGAGAAACTTAATTTCCACCGGCATGTGATATCTTTGGCCACGTTTCTAGGAGAGTTAGAGCTCAGCACCCCAGTCCCTGAGAACTAAGAGGCACTCTTGCATGGCATGGATTTGTTTTTATGGTGTGTGGTTGCTGTGCTCTCCATTCTGTTTATTTATTTATTCATTATCTGATGGAAATTGCTCTCAAATCTTAGTTCCCGTGGGATTTTATTTTGAAATAAAATTAAAAATGCAGGCAACAAAAAAAGAACATTTCAGTATAACAACTATGATTGATTGATTGATTTAAGACTCTTATATAAAGCTTATTCATTCACCTTTCCAAGCAGTGCACATAAAAACAAGTCATACATAAAATGAAACAGTAGAATCATCATAAAACCAAACACCACCTTAACCTGCCTGCTGGAAGAAGAACATCTTAATCATGCGCCTGAAGTTCAAGAAGGAGAGTGCCTGTCTAATCTCAGTTGGGAGGGAGTTCCACAGGCTTGAGGACAACCAACAGAGACTCCTCCAGAGATCAGGCTAGGGTATCAGGGTGTCGTCATCCAGGATTTCAGGGGGTCTTAGACCCTATACTTTTTTGGGATTGTGGTCCCAGCAACATCCCTATGTCTCCAGCATCCTACAAGCCAATCAGTGAAAGGGGAGTGTGTTAGCCACTGAGAAGAGTCTTGTAACATGGTTCCTTGTCCTTTCCTGCTGATTGGAGCCAATCAGAGTGAAAAGCAGTGAATCAGCCACTGAGAAGACACTTCTCAATAGCTAACACTTGCCCTTTCATGCTTATTGACTCCTAGGAAGGTCTATTGTGGGAGAAGGCATGAACAAGCATCTCATTCTCAGCCTAGCAGCAAAAAAGGGGGAGGAGGGGGCATGGCTGTGACTATCATGAAGGGCCCCTGCAATTCTGAATTTGCCACTACACTCCTGTTTGTCAGCAGGGGCGTAGTTGTCTGGGGTCACAGGGGCCATAGACTCCTTACTTTTTTGGGAGCAGAGTCCCAGCAGGGTCCCTATGTCTCCAGTGTCCTACGAGCCAATCAGCATGAAAGGGGAACATGTTAACTGCTGAGAAGAGTCTTCTGGAAGCTATCATTGTCTTCTTCTTGCTGAACCTCAAAAAGACATAACCTCATCCTGCGTTCATCACGCAACAGAACTCTAAACAAAGTAAGAGACTCAACGTTTATCTTACTGTATAGTCTTAGAAGGTTGCTTAATCTTAGAAGCGGGTGAGGAGTGACTATTATGGACTTCTGAATTTACAGCCACATTGCTATAAGGGATCAGATGGACCTTAAGAAACAAACTCACTGTGGCTCTCCAGATGTTACTGGACTAGAATTCCCGACTATTGACTATAATGGCTGGGGCTGATGGAGTCCAACCATTGAAGAGAAGGTTCTTTGTCTCATCTCAAGGAAGAGAGAGACACGTGTAAGGTTTAAACTGGATCTTTTGTTTAATAACATCAGCCATAACTTGTGATAGCAGAAGCATGCAGGAAAGAGGAAAGAAACTAAACTTGAAATTCAGCAAGGCCACCCAGCTTCCTGGGCCTAAATTCATTAACCCTATTTTCCCCTCAGGATAGTGAGTATTAATTCACTAATAGACAAAAAAAACCTTGCAATGGCATTGCCACCACTCATCATATGCTCAGAGTCACATGTTACCAAATTCTTCCAAGTTACACAGGAAGTGGATTGGATTGTAAAAGACCAATCCAAATTGTTTGCATTTTGACAAATTTGTAAGACAGTACAATATCTCAGAGAGGAGGTCAGGTCTCTGTTCCCCTGGTGCATTCACTATAGCTGCCGAATTTCCCTGCTTTTTACAATTTGATAGAAATATCTGTTGGCTGTAGGAATTTTAGAAGAATTTTAGATATTTTTAATGCTGCCCTGGGATTCTATGACTGAAGGGCAGTTTAACAGGTTAATTAAAACAACAACAACAACAACAACAACACATATGGATACATCATGGGCTTTGCTCACCAAACCTGCCCACTGTTGCCAACCCCCCTTCCCCCTGGGTAACCAAACTCACCTCCCCCCATTGTTCTCTGTAGCTCTCCCTCTGTTCCCCTCAGGTGCCACCAGAGCTCCATCCCCTCCCCTTACCCCACACCACCCCAGAGGGTGCCAGATGTCCCCTCCCCTGGCCAGCCTTGCACCCACCTTGTGAGATTTCATGGGCCTGCTGCCGACTTGGGCTTTTATGTCCCTGTGCAGGCACACCACCTCTATGGGCCTCACGGTGTGTCCTTGCCTGCCTCCTCTATAAGCATCACACTACCTGTGAAAGCTTACAAAACTATAATATAGGTGGACATGCACACGTACTCGTGAGGAATTCTTTTCAAGATGACCTGTTCTGTACCTCCTGGATGAATGTGCAGATCAGTATGTAGTTATCTTTCAGCTTTCACACTTCTCAAATGTTCTGACGTAATTCTTCAACCCTCCAAAACACATCAGAATACATTCTAAAATGCACATTTAGAGAGAAAGCATGTCTAAAATTGTAATTAAATAATATTTCAATGTGATTTGATATTTGAATGTGATTTGTGTGTGTGTTTATGTGTGTGTGTGTGTGCGTGTTTGCAGATTTTAATGCAGAAAGGGGACAGAACAGACTTATGAATGAAGAGATGTGAAAGTGACATTGGCCACCCTTAATTATATACCTTCCTTTTCTTATGGACAACTCAGAATGGCTAAGAACAGAATTATTTACAACACTGAACATTAAATGTACACAACCAAACTGAGAACCACAAACCAGGTAAATAACTCTCTGATGAAAACAAACAATCTGTAGGGATTCAGCATTGTGACGAAGCAGATTGCTAGGGGAGGACAATCCACAGATAAGGCACCTCTTCTGAGAAGGCCCTGCTCTACCAGCAACCCAACAGCAAGGGGACATGGAACAGATCTTCAGATGCTTGACAACAGCACATCAAAGCATGCAAGGCTTAAATTCATCAAATAAATAAATAAATAAATTTCATTTTTCAGCCGCCTATCTGTCCGGATTAGGGGCACTCTAGGCGACGAACAACAAGAATAAATACATATAGATCAACATAATCAAATTTTAAGCTAAAAAACCATTCATTAAATCAATTGTAACATAAGTTAATCTGTCCCAATCTTGTAGGCCTGCCTGAACAGCCAGGTCTTCAAGGCTCGGCGATAGCTGGACAGGGAGGGAGCATGTCTGAGATCGAAAGGGAGAGAGTTCCAGAGGGTGGGGGCCACAACAGAGAATGCCCTCTCTCTGGTCCGTACCAGCCTAGCTGTTCTCACCGGTGGGAACGAGAGAAGGTCTTGCGAGACTGATCTCGTCAGGCGGCACAATCGGTGATTCTGGAGGCGTTCCTTCAGATATACTGGGCCGAAACCGTATAGGGTTTTAAAGGTCAACATCAACACCTTGAATTGGGCCCGGTAGACAGCTGGCAGCCTGTGAAGATCTAATAACACTGGGGTGATATGATCCCAGCGACGGCTATGCATAATCAAGCGTGCCGCCGCGTTCTGTACCAGCTGTAATTTCCGGGCCGTTTTCAAGGGTAACCCCACGTAGAGCGCATTGCAGTAGTCTAAGCGAGAGGAGACCAGGGCATGTATCACCTGAGGGAGCAGGTGAACAGGAAGATAGGGATGCAGTCTCCGTATCAGATGTAATTGATACCAAGCTGCCCGGCTCACTGCTGTAATCTGAGCCTCCATGGACAGCTGGGAGTCAAGTATGACCCCAAGACTGCGGACCTGGTCCTTCAGGGGTAAACTTACCCCATCAAGCATCAGGTCAGTAATTCCTAACTTCCTTTTATCTCCCACAAGTAATACCTCAGTCTTGTCGGGGTTCAGCTTCAGCCTATTCTCTCCCATCCATCCACTTACGGATTCTAGGCACTTGGACATGGTATTCACAGCCAACTCCGGTGAGGACTTAAAGGAGAGATAGAGCTGAGTGTCATCTGCGTACTGATGGCACTGCAACCCAAAACTCCTGATGATTGCTCCCAGCGGTTTCACATAGATGTTGAATAGCATGGGAGAGAGGATAGAACCCTGTGGCACTCCACAATGAAGAGGCCAAGGGTCTGAAACCTCATCTCCCAATGCCACCCGTTGCTGCCTATCTGAGAGATAGGAACGGAACCACTGCAAGACAGTGCCTCCTATTCCTAATCCCTCTAGGCGGTTTAAAAGGATACAGTGGTCAACGGTATCGAAAGCCGCTGAGAGGTCCAGGAGGACAAGGAAGGTGTATTCACCCCTATCCAATGCCCTCCGCATATCATCTACCAGAGCGACCAAGGCTGTTTCCGTACCATGACCAGTCCTAAAACCCGATTGGTATGGATCTATATAATCCGTTTCCTCCAAGTGTGTCTGTAATTGCGCAGCCACCACCCTCTCAATCACCTTGCCCAAGAATGGTAAATTAGAGACTGGGCGAAAGTTGTTTAACTCTTGAGGATCCAAGGATGGTTTTTTTAAGATGGGCTTTATTACCGCTTCCTTTAGGGCTGATGGCATTGCACCCTCTTGCAAGGATGCATTCACCATCGCCTTGATCCCTTCGCCCAGTCTCTCTTTACAGCTTATGATGAGCCATGATGGGCAAGGATCAACCAGACAGGTGGTCGGCTTCACAGTACAGAGCACCTTGTCCACTTCCTCAGAGAGAAGAGGCTGAAACCGATCCCAACAGACCGGAATGCAACTGGCCGACTCTGGCCCACTTCCTGTTTCCACGGCGAGCGGAAGCGTGCTCTTCAGACGTTCGATTTTATCGGCAAAGTGTTTAGCAAAAGTATCACAGGAGATTTTAGAATGTTCCATGGGTTCCTGAGCAACTGGACCGACCAGGCTTCGGACCACTTGGAACAATCTCCTGGGACAACACTCTGCCGATGCAATAGAGGCAGCAAAGAAATTTTTTCTTTGCTGCCTTTGCTGCCACCTGGTAGGCAGCTATTGCTGCTCTAACCCGTGTCCGATCGTCTTCAGTGCAAGATTTCTGCCACCGGCGCTCAAGTCGTCTCACCTCCTGTCTCAGACCCCGCAGCCGTGGTGTATACCAAGGTGCTGTCTGAGTTCTGTTCAGGGGGAGAGGACGTTTCAGAGCCACCCGGTCCACCGCCCTGGCGATCTCCTTATTCCACTCCATCACCAGGGATTCGACCGGGTGACCTTCAGTCAGCTCCATATCCCCCAGTGCATTCAGGAATCCTTTGGGCTCCATCAGGTGTCTGGGGCGGACCATTCTAATAGGTCCTTGTCCCCTGCGGAGGGTGTGCGGCATCGAGAAATCTATATTCACCAGATAGTGATCTGACCATGACACGGGGTTAGAAGAATTCACCCCCATTTTCAGAGCACTATCCTCCCCTCCTGAGACAAACACAAGGTCGAGAGCATGACCGGCTACATGGGTAGGCCCTATATTACTAAGGTGCAGATCCCAGGAAGTCATGGTTTCCCAGAAGGAGTGCTGGCTGGTGATTGTCTCTGAGTGAGCTCTATCTCAGAGGAAGCTTATTTCAGTTAAAAGCCAGTCAAGAGGAATTTTTGACTGGCGTAAATGTTCTCCAACATAAAAGGGGAACCGAAGAGATTATCCACGGAACTCCGTCGAGCTGTAGATTGCTGGATTTGATCAGGAATCCTCCTGAGATAAGAAGGCTTTTCTAGCAGCGGAAGACTGAGTCTGGATTTCCAACAGGCTGTGCTGAAAGTAAGCGAGACTTTTTTTCTTTCTCTTTTAAAAACGTTTTTAACGAGCTAGCCTCCTTCCGTCTAAATCTTATCAACTAACTTAAATTACTATCGTAAAAGAGACTTGTTTACGAATCGGCAACTCAGAAACTTGGGTGAGTCACACTTTTTTCGTATTATACAAAGCTAAGGAAGAAGGGAGTAATTCAAAGAAACTGCTTTATTTTTTATGACAAAAAGCTGGCTTAAAGCTGGAATTACAAAGATTAAACGAATAAGAGGCAACTTAATAGATAAGATGATTTGATTATTTGAAGGAAATATATCTGAGAATATTTTTCTTTATTTTTTTTATCATTTTGGATTAATTTTTTTTGAATGAATCTGCTGTTCGTGTATCTTACTAACTGCTGGATGCTGAGAACTGGATTTGTTTTACATTCCTGAATGTGCTGGAGATAAGAACGGTGTTGGTTAAACAGGCCTGGAATATTAACTTTTTTGTTGCTGGGAGAAAAGAAACTGTTTACCTCTACATTGGCTAATAATAGAAAAGGTTTTTTTTTTCAAAAATGACAACTAGGAAAGTAGCCAAAGTTTTGGAGCGAAGAGTTTCAATTGATACACAGGAAGGGATGGACATGTTCCAGAAAATTATGGAGGGATTTAGTGATTTTAAACAAGAGTTGAAACAAGAGATGAAACAGGAGAGACAACAACTTAAAGATGAATTTTGCAATATGAAAAAGGACTTCAAAGATTTACAAGATCATATTAAAACAGAAGTGGGTGAGATTAAAAATAACATTGGGCAATTAACACAGGATGAAATCCCGAGGGGCTCCTGTGAGGACAGCCTCGGCATGTACGTTGAAATCCCCCATCACCACAAGATTGGGGGAGAGCAATCGTACAGCCGAGACTACCTCGAGCACCTCAGTCAGGGATTCTGCTGCGCAGCGGGGTGGGCGGTACACAAGCAGAATCCCTAAACTGCCCTTTGGGCCCAACCTCCAGTACATGCAATCAACAAACTTGGTCTTGTGGAGAGGGGGTCTGGCAAAACACAAAGATTCCTGGTAGATAACTGCCACTCCCCCTCCCCGCCTCCCAATCCTCGGCTGCTGTGCATATCGGAAACCGGCTGGACACATGGTCTCAAGTATAGGATCTGAGGCCTCATCCAGCCATGTCTCCGTAATACACACCAGGTATGTGTTTCTCATGAATCTGAACATCCATATTTGCTTTGAAATTCTGCTTGTGGCAACATTTGGTGACTCTAACATCCCAGGTTGTATAAAGGCCATTCCAACCATTTCTACAAGTAGCTTGGATTCCCACCTGAAGATCCAACACTGTTGAGAGACAAATGGCATCAGCATTTTGCGACTAACAAGCCACATTCATGTTTTTCATGAATCCCAGGTAGGGATGTATGTCATCCCCAGAGAAATATCACTATTCCTTCCCAAGCTCTTTTTTGTTCCCTCAGAATCCGTTAGATAATTTTACCTGTGCAGATCCTTCAAATAAATCATATTGAAACTTCGCTTCAGGTGGAATTCAATGGCAACTTCCAGATGTGCAGACTCTCTGTGCAATAGCATGCTCCCTTTTGAAACTCTTTATTCCCCGCCCTTGAAATTCCTCCAATGATTTGCCCAAGAAGCTATGCACTTTAAGCAAAGTTTGCTGTCAAACACAAGTGCTCCTTCACACACATGCAGAGCTTGGAAGTAACTAGTTACAAGTAACGAATTACTTGTAATTCATTACTTTCTTGAGTAACGAGTGGGTAATTCCTTTACATTTTGATTGTAATAGAACTAGGAGTAATTTTACTACTTTTGTGGAGTAATTGTAACGTTTCCAGAATTACTTTTGGCCATTACTTGGGGGGGAGCAGGGGACATCTTCTGCTCCTCTGATTTGTGGATAAAAATCATGTGCCTCAAACTGGGCTTCTGTGCAGTGTCGCTCTTTCCTCATGCTCTGTGGATGGGTAGGAGGCGACGAGGAAGGAGGCGGAGAGTGAGACGGGGTGGAAACAGATAGTGGTGGTGAAGAATGGAGTGGAGGGGAAAAGGAACCAGAGGTCAAGGACATGGATAAAGGAGGAGAAGGAGGCAGCAGCAGAACGGAGATAAAGAACTGTGGAGGTGAAAGATGACAACGTGTGTGTGTGAGAGAGAGAGACAGAGAGAGAGAGAGAGAGAGAGAGAGAATACTGTGTTTGCACTTGGCACACAAAGTGGCCTCCCACACCCTCTCTGGCTACTGTGCTGCATTTGCAGTATTTTAACTTTTTTGCATCTCAGGGGAAAATGTTTGCTTGAGTGTCCCTTAGTTGGTGGAAAGGCAGGGTCTGGGAGGTGGTTAAGTGAGAGAGATTATGCTGGCTGAATGAGTGGGGGAGAGTTTGCACTTGGTTTGACATGCAAAGATCTGAGTAGTGGCCTCAGCCTCCCTCCCCACCACCCTTACCAGTGGAGAGACCACCATTGCTATCTTATGGATAAAAAGAATTATTCTACTACCTCTGTATGTGTGTGTTTATTTTTAATGTTGTTTTAGGCTGCTTAGATGTGCAGCAGCCAAGGCCAGCACCTTGTAGGCATTTTTTAAAGTAACTGAAATGTAATTGTAGTGATTACTTTGGAGGAAAAGTAAAGTAATCAGTTAGTTTCAGAGCAATTGTAATTGTAATGGTAATTACTACTTTTTTGGGCCATGTAACTGTAACTGTAATTTATTACTTTTTAAAAGTAATCTTCCAAGCTCTGCACACATGCCTATATTTATGCAAATATACCCATTTGATATCATGTGATAAAAGCTTGTCCTGTTTTACCGGTACACTCTGCAAAAGAAAAAAAGGGGGGGAAAACACCTTGTTGGATTCCAGCATCTTTGTTTGCATCTTGGAATGAGTTAAAGATGGGATGGGGGAATCTCCTGGTACAGACGCTTCAGCAGGGAGGATTACTGCTTAAATGTCAGCATCTGCAATTCTACTTTGATGATCTGATTATTACTTCTTACAATCTGCTCAGCAATTCTGATCTATCTTTTCATGGTTTCTTTGTTGGTAATCTTGTCAAAGCATTCTTTCAGCGTGAACTTTTCTTTTCTTCTTCTTCTTCTTTTTAGGGAGGGGGTTGGGAAATGATACTTATACATTCACACTAATATTTCAAGGCAGTTTCACTCCAAGGGCTTTATAAACAGGATGGAGTGGATGTCTCCCACTGCTGATATTGTCTTACCTGTTTCTGTTCCATCTATCATGCACACATGAGGTGGTGCTGGTCATTGTTGTTAATAACAACAACAACAATAAATAAATAATAAAATAATACTTTAATTTCTGTTCCTCTCTTCCTCCCACAGGAACCAAAGGCACCAAGCACATCAGTAATAATTTTTTAAAAATTATAAAAATAGTTAAAAGCATTATCTCAGCCAGTGATCTCAGGGTTGCCAGAAACAGTGCCTTTCAACCATCAATTTATCTGTCTGTTTGTTTGTTTATATTCCGCCCTTCCTCCCGAAAGGAGCCCAGAGCAGCAAACAGGCAATAAAACACTAAAAACGCCAATAAAATCATCTTAAAAACAAAACCTATTTTTTTAAAAAAAAAAGCTAGAAAAACATCGCAAACGTACAATGTGTGAACAAGTCCTTTCGTCCTGAATCTCCTACCATTCCACTTCACCGGATGACCCCAGGAAAACCTTTTCCCCACATCAGGCAAATAATATCCCTGCTTACTTGTCTTTTTTTAAAAAAAACAAAATTAAAAAGCCCCAAATGCTATAACTTTTGCTCATGTAGGGGTCACTCCAGCCCCTTTAGCTTTTTGCTCACCCTTTTCTGCACTTTTCCCAGCTCCACAATATCCTTCTTGACATGTGATGACTAGAGTTCCACCTACTGAAATCTTCTTTTCAAAGGTGCAGGAGCTCAGTCCTGTTGTGCACCTGGCTGCCAAACCTGTCCCCCATCCCTTACACCATCAGCAACAATCACATGATGAGGCCTTCTGCTAGCTACTCCGGCACTCCAGAAAGGATCCCACATGCTCTCCTCCTTCTGTAAACAAGTCTTAAAGTCAATAAGGTTTTCTTAAAACCCTGTTTTAAATTTATGGGCAGAAGGGGGCAGGAGAAGGGGGAGAATTTGTGTATTCTTCTCCCCACCACCACCAAGAGCAGGTAGGCCTGATCCTGTGGAGTGCTGCTCTTTTGTCAGTGGCTTCTCTGAATGCAGGAAAACTGGTTGTGAAGGAGCAGTGACCAGCCGGTTCTGCTCCTTTGTCAGCAGCGGGAAGGAGCAGCAACTGGCGCCACACAGGATCTGACCCTCTGCTTACCAGCTGGTAAACAGGAGGTTGCCATCCTGAGTAGTGCTGAAGAAGGAGAGGTTAGGCAAGAAAGTCATGCCCTACCCCTACCTTCTCCCCAAATGTTTTGTGGTTCTCCTCCTTCCTGCCCATGCCTGCCTCTCCTTCCTACGCCATGCCCCCTGACAGTCCCAGATCACTCTGGGACACCCAACCCCTGCTATACTCCTATGAAAAGGGCATAGCTCAGTGGCAGAGCATCTGCCTGGCATGCAGAAGGTCTCAAGTTCAATCCCCGGCATCTCCAGGTAGGGCTGGGAGAGACCTCTGTCTGGAGTCCTGCACAGATGCTGCCAGTCAGTGCAGACAATACTGAGCTAGATGGGCCAATGATGTGATTCAGTATAAGGCAGGTCCCTCTGCTCTTATGCCCCTTTAGGGTGTTCCACCTGAAGAGGTACTCTGAGATTCTTTTCAAATTTTGCTTTTGGGAATTCTTTTGTGGTCTCTTAGAGAACATCCTGTGGTGCACTGATATTTCCAGGAGGGGAGGCTTGATAGGGGTTTGTTTTCTCTTAACTCTTCAGTTTTAACTAGAATTTCTTGAAATGGATTCTGGAATTGAAGCCACAGATGATAGAGATGATAGGAGCTAAAGTTCAACAACATCAGGAGGACCTTCCTCTTTCAACAAGCCTTTTAAGTAGAGACCTTATCCCAGTCTGCATCTGTGTTGGAATTGCTTCTTGAGATGCTTTTAAAGCTTTTTTTTTTTTAAAAAAAATGTTTTTAAAGATACTTTGTTTTAATATCTTTTTAACAATGCTTTCTTTTAATATGATTCTAAAGATGTTTTGTTTAAATATGTTTTAAACTCTTCTGTTTTTAAGATGTTCTAGAATGGTTTTTAGTGGTCTTGTTTGCTGCCTTGGGCTCCTTCTGGGAGGAAAGGCAGGATATAATCATCATCATCATCATCATCATCTTAAAGGGATGGCAAAGCTGTGATCTCATAGATCAGGAGTTCCCAAACTGTGGTCCATAGACCACCAGCAGTCCTCAAGCTTCATTAAGGTGCACTGTGGCATATTCTGCATTAAATATCTATATTATTTTTAAATGTATTGTTATTGCTTCTTTTGTTTGTCATATTGTATTTTATTGTATTACAGTTTGAATTCTATGGAATGCAAGTTGCTATTCTGTAAAATTTAATACAGGAAATAAAAGAGGCAACAACAATACAATGAAAAGCCTCAATGACTAGCACACCACATGACAACCTGCAGATAAATAAGTAAGTGGTTAAGTAAGTTGTCCGGCAAGATCATCAGCAATGTTCAAGTGGTCTGTAGGAAAGAAAGATTGGGACACCCTGCTCTAGCCCTTGTTGGACTCCAATTCCTATCAGCCACAGCCAGCATGGCCAATGATCAAGGATGATGGGAGATGAAGTTCAACAACATCAGGAGGACCACAAGTTGTCCATCTCCGATTTATTTCATGTGTGGCTCCCCCCCTTGTGTATTAATGATGCTTGAATGATAAACACTCCAAATTTATTTATTTTTAAGCAGTCTTGATTGGACAGAGATAGATTGCTATTGCAGAGCTGGGAAAAGTCATGAATGAAGTGGAGGGGCAGGAAAGAACTGTACTCTGCAATTGCATGGCAATTTGGAAATAAAAAAGGGGTCATTTGCAACTCTAAAAGCTGGAGAGGGGAATTGGGGGAGGAGCACTGGTATCAGAGGTCCCTACCATCAGTTTTCCACCTCACCATTTAATTGCATTATTTATTTATTTGTTATAGGCATCTTCTATATGACCTTTCAAGCCACATGCTTGAAAGAATAAATGTAGAAGAAAGAATAAATGTAAATGCCAGGTAGAAATGGATCCATCGGTCTATCTCCAATTCATGCCCATGTTGCATGTGTTCATTGATTAATTTCTTCTGACCCTTTTTCACATCAATATGTGAGTTTTTTTAAAAAGGGCACACCGAGACAAATTCATCATCATCATTGTTGTTGTTATAGTTAATATTATTATTTACAAAATATGCATTGCCTTTTTTCTTAAAATATGAATCTGTACCTGCATTGTAGCCTAAAATATATGTTTTTATCTGAATTTCAGTTTTCTTTTTTTTTTTTTGAGCAGATGACTCTGTCAGGAAATTCAGAGAAGTGCAACAGTGTAAGGATAACTGTATTTCAATTTGTGTATTAGTCTAGAACAGGCTTTCCCAACCTTTGGGTCCGCAAGTATTGCTGGGCTACAATTCCCATAATTCCTGACCATTGGCCATGCTGGCTGGGGCTGATGGGAGTGGTAGTCTAACACACCTGGGGACCCAAGGGTTGGAAAAACTGGTCACGGAAGCATGACTTAGGTTGGTGCTGCTTAAAAATGTGAACTGAATAGAATCCTTGGGAAATGGAAATGGACTGCCTTCAAGTTGATCCTGTCTTATGGCTACCCTATGAATAGGGTGTTCATGGTAAGCGGGATTCAGAGGGGGTTTACCATTGTCTCCCTCTGAGGCTAGTCCTCCCCAGCTGGCTAGGGCCTGCTCAGCTTGCCACAGAGGCACAAGCCAGTTCCTTCCTTGTCCGCAACTGCCAGCTGGGGGGCAACTGGGCTCCTTGGGACTATGCCGCTTGCCCACGGCTGCACAGGTGGCAGGGCACGTAACCCCTGAGCCACTCCCTGTGGGGGTGATCTTTAGCAGGCCCTTGACACCCAGGAGACACGAGCGGGGATTTGAACTCACAGACTCTGGACTCCCAGGCAGGCTCTCCTCCCCACTGTGCTATACCAGCTGTATAATTCAAAGAAACTATAAAGGGTTGTATCCAGTGTTGAGTCTATTCAGAGTAAACCCATTGCAATGAATGAACATGACAATGGGTCTACTGTGGCCACATTCACACCATACATTTATTCCACTAGTATTCCATTTTAAACAGCCATGAGTCCCTCAAAACAATATTGGGAAGTATAGCTTGTGAAGAGTGCTGAGAGTTGTGAGGAGACCCCTATTCTCCTCACAGATAATTGTTAGGAGACCCCAGATTCTCCTCACAGAGCTACAATTCCCTGAGTGGTTTAATAGTCAGTCCCTCTTCCCAAGGAATTCTGGGAATTGTAGCTCCATGAGGGGAATGGGGGTCTCCTAGCAACTCTCAGCGCTGTTTACAAACTACAGCTCCCAAGAATTGTTGAGGAAAGCCATACTCTTTAAAGTTGAATGGGAGTGGAATAAATGTATGGTGTGATTGTGGTCTGTGAATAGAATTTGACTGGACACAACCAACAAAGGCCATAATTATTCACTGTGATATAACTACAGATGAGGGAGAAATTTGATGCAGTTTGCAGTTAAAATCAAAGCTACCTACTTCACACTTTTGGAAACAAGATGCAAACTGAAACATAGCCACATACTTCAAAATTTGCACTTGTCCAAATTTTGCAGTGCAGATCTCAGCCAAGAATTGTGCACGGTGTGGATCAAAAATTAAAATCCATATAGTAATGAAAATAACAACATATCGAGGAAAATTGCAAAATTGCATGAAAATGTGTAAACTTGGAGACATTCACAGTAAAATGCGGATTTATTTTCATGAGGACTTTTTACACACATAAAAATCTAAGGTTGTGGTCATGCTGGAGAAATGGTTTATATAAAAAAACGCAAACTGATGTGGAAATGTGAAGATCTGAATTGAAAATTGGAACTTGATCAACTGAGAGAAACCAAAATTAAGAGATTCGCCCTTCCTTAGATACAATACACAATCTGGTTCATTTGTGGTTGTCTTGGAGGTCAATGTGTGTGAAAAATGAGTCCAAGGAGAATGAGAACAAAGGAAAATAGTGCGAAGAAGAGCATCAACAAAACAACAACAATATATTTGCAGCAAGTGTTAAAAAACAGGCTGAAAGTGGGAGGCACTTTTCCACACTCGCGAAAATGAGACCAGTCGTCTGAGCATACACCCTAATCAGGAGGCTCTCTCAAATTACCAAAGAAGAGTAGATGAGAGCCACTTGGATCCACATGGAATTCACACTACATTTATTCACAGGAAAGCAACTAGCTGAAACTGAGTGTGTAAAAAGCTGCTGAGAGACTTCTTACCATTTGCCACATTAACACAGAGCATTAAGGCCCCCCGATTGCACAATGAAATCAAATACTTCCCTGGGAGTTGCTTTTGTTTAAACACCCCATTCTGATTTTTTTTCTCTCGGCAACACTCGAGAGTGAGAGAAAACTCAGAACATTGTGTATCGCTGCTTTTAATAGATCAGGCAGCGCTGGGATGGCATTGTGTAGAAAAAGCACTACAAAATGTTCTGCATTGAGCAAACATTTTGTACCAGAGGGAAGAGACAGGAAAATATCACTCCTCGGGGACACCTTGTTCCTTCTGGAAAAGTGTTGTTATTATTATTACTATTATGAGACAAATTGAAGTGCAACTTAATTGGACACATTACAAAACAGCTGGGAAAGTACAACAGAAAGAAAGAAAATGTGAGGGTGTGTGTGGTAAAAAGGAGGCTATTTATTTCATAAATATTTCACAGACAAGAAGCATTTCTTTCAGACATAAGCATCCACATAAAAGGGGGGGGAAGAGAAAAGACACACTGTTAATTTAAAGGATGTTGAGGATGTTGTTGATGACTTAGTGCAATCAATCTAGTTGTTGCTTCACTCAAGAAGAGAAACTGTATTATACCAAGTCAGACCACTAGTTCATATAATTCAGTATTGTCAGCACTGACTGGCAGTGGCTTCCCAGGGTTTCATGCAGGGGACATCATCTCCAGGTAGAAATAGGAGATGGAACTTGGGATCTTCTCTTTATAAAGCAGATGCTGTGCCACTGAGGGACTGCTGACAAATCTGTTAATTTCGGTTTCTGACATTTTCGTATTTTTCCAATCTTCATTGCAGCATTCCATATTTCTGCTTCAGTTTGTGATTTCTTTTTGGTAAAAAAAAAGTCCTTACGAAAATTCTTCAGCATTTTAGTGTACATTTCTCTTACTTTACATATTTTGTATGCAATTTTTGCCTCATGTATACATCTGTGCAAGCAAATTTCCCTTATATATTGCATTTCTGCATTTTATTTTCAGTAATATGCATGCATTTTGTGTATACTTTCCCCTAATATATGGATTTCTGGGCACTTTTTTTGACTGAAGAACAGCACTGCAAAATTCAGAGAAGTGTGAATTTCAAAGGTCAGCTGCATTTTGTTTCACATACTGTTTTGGAAAGGGCAAATTAGATGTGTTCATTTTAAAATATGTCCAGAACTGAATTTGTCCACCATCCCTGACAGACAGATCACTGTCCTGAGGGATCAAAGTTTTGACGATGTGGATAACAACAGAAAAGAAAAGGATATGGAAGGATATGCACACAGGAGGGGCATCTATCTGCAAAAGCAGTTACACATATTTAGGCTTCATTTAGTTCAAACCAAAAGCGTTCAGGAAGGATTTGAACAGCAAGTGACCACTGCTCAGAAGTTCTGGAATGCAATTCCAGGCCTACACAGTAACCAGAGTGGCAGGATGGGGCCATCTAAGTCTGCAGAAGACTTCTGGGCATCTGTGAACACAACAGAGTCACAGGAGCTAAAGTCATGGGTAAAAATGTGACTGAAAAATTACAGAAAGTGCGGAGAAGCTTTAAAGCTAGGGTAGCCAGCATCAGAGATGCCAGAGAATTCTGACAAAAATGGAAATGGGAGAGGAAATGTTTGCCTATTTGTCCCATGTCTGGAACAGAAATCAATCGGTGGTTATTGTGTTCAATCCACAAACAATACGGAATTGATCATTTTTCTTTACGCATTTGCATTGTGTTCCCTTTGCCTTGAAATGAATGGGGTGGAATAATGTAATGGCAATGTAATTTACATAATGGAACATAATGTATCGCATAAATTATGCAAATTAAATAGTTTTGTTGAAGTGACAGCGAGACAAGTAATGTAGCTTTTGGTGGAGGATGAACTGCAGTGGAACAGAAACAGTGCTGTATGTGACGAATACAAAGCAGAATGGAAACAATGCCTTCTGACATCCCTAGCCAACACAGATACTTTTGGACTGCCTCTCCCATTAGCTTCATTGGTCACCAGCCAGTGAACACTCAGAGGAGTGTGACAACCATGAAATTGGCCTTCTTTAAATAACCTCCTAATGTGACATATGAATGGGGCAGACCTACCTTTAGAAATGAGGATCTGCCCCACCACTGTCACGTGCAGTTTGGGATTTAGTATAAGTGAGCTTTATTTATTTATTGGGGGGAAAATGTATACACCACTTAATCAGCAACACTTCAAGTGGTTTAGAGAGAACAATCTAAAATAGTTTCTAAAAATGCCAATGAGAGCAAACATTGACGAAACATTTTATCAAAACAGAAACAAAATCAGCAGTTTTAAAACAATTTTACATAATACAATTGCATGTTAAAAAGTATGGGTTGTATCAAATGTTAATCATTTTCAGAGTAGACCCATTGAAATTAACGGATGTGACTACCTGAGCTCCATTAATTTCAGCGGATCTACTCTGAGTAAAATATAGTTGGATGCAGTCCAACATGTTCAAATTACATGTCTGGATAGGCTTGCCAAAACAACAGCAAAACATTTTTAGCAGGCATCAAAAACAATACAGTGAAGGTGCCTGCCTAATATAAGTGAGCAGTGAGTTCCAATGAGTAGGTGCTGCCACAATGAAGGGTGGATTCCTTGCAAGTGTAGAATTAACATTAGGTGACCCCTGGAAAAGTGCACTTTCTGCAGTCAAAGCAGCTGAGTGGGCACATATGTGATCCTCCATGTAAACTAGTCCCAAGCTGTCGAGGGCTTCATTTACATAATCCATTTGCCCCCACACCCAGAAAGAAGACTCAGGACACAGACAATTGGAATAATGTTATATTTATTTCAATATAACATATTTTGGAGTACATGCAGGCAAAATCAACCAAATTAACTAAATTCAAAGCGTCCAGGCAGCTGATGTTCTGACTAACTCTGGAGAAGAAGCCTTCCCTCCCAGCCCCCTGGGCATGAAACCAGCCGAAGGGGGGACACCTTCCTCTTTCCTAGGCAAGTCTTTGGTGTGCACCCATCCTGCACACCCAGGCCCCGCCATACAGGTGTTCATCCAAATGCACAAGCCAAGCCACAAGGGGCACCCCCCAGGTCCACCCAAGCATCAAGCACCAGGAGATCTCTAGAGGGTGCTCCTAAACCCAGAATGCCTCAGTGTACCTACTTTTTACCCCCCAACCTCATCACCTGCCCAGACTCCACGCCAATAGGCAAGCAACCACACCCTTTTTCAGCCAATTGAATTAAACCCTGCAGTATGGAGTCAAGTACTTCAAAACTTGAAGGACTATGTCAGAATTGTGTCTAACAAATTTGGCAGAAAGCCACAGATCATAAGATCTGACAATGGAGGAGAATATTTGTCTAGGGCTATGCAAGACTTTATCTGTGAGGAAGGCATAGAGTACCAGACTACTGTTGTCTACAACCCAGAAGAAAATGTGGTTGCAGGACACATGAACTGGACTCTTGGACAGATGATTCATTCCTTGTTGGAAGATGCACAGTTACCACAAAAGTACTGGGGAGAAGCAGCGGTTACTGCCACCTACCTGCAGAACCGACTTCCTGCATCTTCAACCAACAAAACACCATTTGAACTATGGCATGATAGGACACGAAGTGTGTCTCACCTTCGTGTATTCGGGTGCAAGGCCTTCGTGCACATCCCTAAACAAAAGAAGTCAAAATTTAACAACCAATATTCATTGGATATTCTTCAATGCAGAAGGGATACCGAGTCATAGATCCCAAAACTGGTGAAGTGGAGTATACAGAGCTGTCCACATTGATGAAGGAAAGCATGCACACCAACCAGAAGTGGGGCCACACCAAACGGATGACAGCAAAGAAACTGAGTTATTCTTCTACCACAGAAGGGATCATAATGATACACCTCCAGAGGAAGGCGAGGAATGTGAGCCAGAAGGAGCAGCCAAAGCCTTACCCAAAGCTGATGCTGAGAGGTGGAGGCAGCCAGCCAAGGAAGAGCTGGAAGCTGTACACAAAAGTAAAACTTGGACATTGACCAATCTTCCTCAAGAAAGGAAAGCTGTAGGCTACAAGAGGAACTTCAAGAAAAAGCCAGATGCTAAAGGAAACATTGAGAGATACACAACAAGCCATCAGAAGACAACTGTATATCAGTACTGTTACCAGACCAGGGGTGGTGGTTGAAGTGGGATACCTGTGCTGAAAAACAAGTTCGCCAACCAAGAAGGACTGGGAAGCAATAAAGAGAGTGCCGAGATATCTAAAGGGCATTACAACCATGAAACTGAAGCTAGCAGCTACCTGAGATCCCAAACTAGTGGGTTATGCAAAGGCTACTTGAACTGTTTGAAGAGTTAGGCATCTCTATACCTGGGCTTGTTGTGATACATGGGAAGCAATCAAGGATGCAACAGACTCATGGAGTCAGAAGGGGTGAGTTCATGAACCAAGCACATAGATGTGAATCACCATTTCGTTAGAGATACCTGCCGCAGAGGACTACTCAAGATGTAGTATTGTCCAACAGAAGAAATGACTGCAGACACTCTCATGAAGGTGTTGGGCAAAGTCAGACATTGCCAGCTGCAAGACAATATGAACCTAGTGGGCTGGACCAAACACTCGTTGAGAAGGGGTGTTGGAAGTGGGGCAAGAGCAACTCCTGTTTTGTTCTTTTGTTTATGTTCCAGAAGGGAGATAGAGTTAGGGTCCTCCAGATGGATAGGCTTGATTACCTTTACCTGTGATGCTCGGACTGAGTTCATTCCGTCGTTAGACTGATATGCTTAGGGAAGCTTAACTGCCCCTCCTCCTTCCACCCTTTCCTTCTTCTTCTCGTCTTCGACTGTCTGAGAGAGAGGAGGCACCTTTGCCTCTGCTCTCTCCCTCCTGAGCCATGAGGGCAACTCCCAAATCTGGGCATTGCTCCTCCAACTTAATTAGTTAGAACTAGGTATGCCTTTCCTATCTACTATGTATTTCTATAAATAAAGTAGCTTTTCTTATTTTACTAAGTCTTAAGTCTCAGTGATCTCAATGCAGGGTAAAAGTCTGCTACTTAGGTAAATGCACACACTGGCACACACACATCTCTGACCATTGCCAATCTCTCCTAATATCTATACAAATTTGCATAACACTTTTGTGTTGATTGGACTCAATCAGAGTGAAAGGAGCTGAGTCAGCCACTGAGAAGACTCTTCTCAGTAGCTAACATACAGCCTCTCCTTTCATGCTGATGGGCTCCTAGGGGCATGTGTTGTAGTGGAGTGGTGGGCCTGGAAGATGACAGGGAAAGTGGAAAGGGGATGTGGCTGTAAGGGGCCATGGCTGTGACTACCATGAAGGGACCCTGAACTTCTGAATTTGCCACTACACTGCTGCTCATACTGAAAGGGTGGGAGGGTGGGCACAGCAAAAAAGGCGAAGTGGGAGAGTTGGGGCGGGGTGGGCTTTTAAGCCCTGTCCTGCTCCCCCTCCCCAGGGTTGGCCAGGAGGTCCAAGTGACCTCCTCCTCCCCACTTGAAGGAACCACTGAGTGTCCTCTATATGGGGAGGAGTGGGGGCAAAAGTGCCACCATATAGAGCAGGAACAATATTCATAGATTTGTATAAACAAGTGTATCCAAGACGGTTGAGATATTGCTGGATTATGAGAGAGAGAGAGAGAGAGAGAGAGAGAGAGAGAGAGAGAGAGAGAGATGGTAGTTGTTGTAGTCTGGCAATATCTGCATGGCACCCCAATGGCTACAGCAGGTACACACAGTGGGCTCAACATTCTATGCTGGCATGCAGTGACGTGAATCACCCAGAGGCTAACCCAGTGCAGTGGACATCTAGGATTAAGGGGAAACCCTTCTGAACCAAGAGGCATCCGGGAGGTTTCAGATCTGCTATACAGAAACGAAGCACACCGACTGTATTTCAAATGCAGCAGAGTACAGAGAACAAGACAAAAATAAATCTGGAATCTCTGTAAGAGAAGGAGAGAGGTGACTCCCATATTGTACGCCCTAATGAGTCAAACAGAGCGTAGGGAGCTCACTGATCTTTATATCAACATATTAATGATTTATATAGCTTTTAATTTACAACACCGACATATCAAAAATAATCAGGTGGAAGCAGGCATTAAAAATTCACTGCATGGGTAATAAAATGATTAGGTATTCCAGGGACTCCTGATTTGTATTTCATTAAGGAATCATTTTAATTTACTTTTAAACAGTGTATATACACAGATTTAAGAACTCTCGGAAGACTGTTATGCAAAACATTCACTTTATATGTTCAGTTAGTATTGGCTGTTTTTTTTCACATTGAGCACTCTTTTTTTCTCTCCCCCACAAAGTTCCTTCTATTTATTTCAAAGTTGATGCAAAAGTCAGCAGCAAGAAGTGTGGATTGGGAAAACACATGAAAATGAGGTTTTTACACCATGATTTTATTCCATGAGCCTACTGGTACTATTATTATCTTATGATACAGTAAAAATACAGTAAAAATAATACAGACTGAAAGAAAGAAAGAAAGAAAGAAAGAAAGAAAGAAAGAAAGAAAGAAAGAAAGAAAGATGGAACCAAAATCTCCTCATAGCTCAGTTTCACAGGTGACAAAACACAGCATCCTTCAACCACCAAACAATGTTCATTTGCAAAAGGTTTGCATTTATTTATTTTTCAGTTTGCCCTTAAAACAGTGTCAGGGAAACTTTTTCAGTCTGAGGGGCACATTCCCTCATGGACCACAACCTCTCAGGGGCCGCATGTCAGTGGTGGGCTAGAACAATGGATTTGACTCTTACTTTTGTAGAGTGGGCTACATTGCCAGCCATGCAGAAGACAGGGGTATCTGTACAAACACACATCTCTCCATCTTCCATCAAGCGAAGCAAGAGGCATTAGCACAGTTTAAAGATGTATCATAGCCAGGCAAAAGCACTCCACCAGGGTGCAGATAAGGGCTGAGAGTGTAGGCTGGGGAGAGTCCCAATGGCCAGATAAAGAGGTCTGGATGGGCTACTTTTGGTCCTTGCACCTTAAGTTCCTCCCACCGTAAATCAGTCCTATATAAAAGGCCACTCGTCTTCCTCTTTTCAGTTGAAGATCTGAGGATGAGGGATAGTTGCAACTATCATAGTGGGAAACTAGAATGAAATAAGGCTCCTCGGGACTGCAGCTGCATGGGGAAAGGATTTATCTTACAATTTCCAGATCCTTACTTTGTTATTTAGGGCAGAGACAGGTATCTTGGCTTGTGCCGGATATAGCATTACTACAAAGTAACTTGAACCAACCATGACTTCCAGTTACAGCAGATTCAGGACATGTTGATGGGTAACCATACTGAGATCTACACAAGGTTGGAACTGCTGAAGTCAGTAGATGGAACTGGAACCTTCGGTTTAGCAGAGAATATGGATTGCCTTCGTGATTAGTCAAGGGCAGAAGGCCAAGTTCCCAGTGTTCGTTCCAGGACTGGTCAGCACAGAGGCTTCAATCTGCCTGCTGATTGCAGGGCTGAATATGCCTACTCCCTCCTAAGAAGTTCACAAGGTGCCCCCAAAAGCGATGGTGTTCCTTCTGCTGTTTGTCTGCACCTGGTGTATAGAGTTTCACTGCAACTGTATGTGGAATTTCAGCTGAACTATTAGGACTTATCATTGTTGATAGACCCCTTGTCCTCCATGAATTTGACTATGACACACCTATGCATTGCATCTTAGAAGCTATTGTTCAAAGTTCAAGGTTCTAGTTTTGCCATACAAAGCTCTATGCAGCTTGGGACCAGGATACCTGAAAGTTCATCTTATCCCTTATATACTCAGTTGATCACTGCACTCTGCAGGTGAAGGCTTCCTGGAGATACCATCTTAGCAGGGAGTCTGTTCTGCACAACACAGGAAGCAGACCTTTAGGGCTGTGGCACCTACCCTTTGGAATTCTCTCCCCTTAAATGTTAGATAGGGTCCTGCCAGAACTCAAGGCCCAGACACAGCTGTAGTTTTTTTCTTTTATTGAAGTAAGAGGAAGTTTCAGTTCAGTGCGCTTCATTACTCTACCTACTGCTTACTCAGAACTCAGCATCCCTCTCTAACCAGGCACAGCTTGGTGGCATTAAGACACTGACTCTGCAACTAACCCTCTGCCCTTGCCCAGCTTAAGTAGGGCTGGGCAGCCACCTGCTTGCATGCACCCCAAGTCATGGTTGGAGGCAGGTGCGTAAGCACACACTCCTCCTGTACTGGGCTTGTTGAATCTTCCACCATGCCCTCCTCCTGGACCTGGGTGAAGTTGGGGTCTTGGCGTCAGTCCTGTCCTCTCCCTCCATGGGGAGTGAGCTGTCTGGCAGCAGCAGTGGTGGCAATATAGGATTAGGAGTGAGGGATTAGTCTGGGGGTCCCTCTTGGGGGTGTCTGGGATGGCTGAAGGTGGCCTGAAAATGCCCAGAGAGGGGGCTGCTTCGATGTCTCACCCTCGCTGGGTCCTTCCCTGGCTAAAACATCACAGTCCAAGTCTTCCTCCACCCCTCCTGTGGATCAGCCCACCCCCGGCTTTCATGGCTCATGACAGACAGGCACCATCTCTGTTGTCTTTTTGGTGCCTCCTGAAGACGTCCTCTTTCAACAAGCCTTTTGAGTAGAGATGTTATCCCAGTTTGCATCTGCATTGGAACTGTTTTTTAAGATGCTTTAAAGACTGATTTTTAAAGATGTGTTTAAGATGTTTTGTTTTAATAAGTTTTAAAGTCTTAAGTTTTTAAGATGTTTCAAAGTGGTTTTAGTGTATTTGTTTGCTGCCCTAAGGCTCCTTCTAGGAGGAAGGGCAGGATATGCATTTAATTAATAAACAATAAATACATAAATCTTATCAGGACCAAAGTAGGTCAGTGAAACTGGTTAGCAGTAGCTTCTGACAACAGAAAGTAATCCTTCACTAAGAATGGGGAAGAAATTCAATTCCTCCTCCTCTTTCTCCTCCATTTTAACATGAGAAACTACCTGATTCACTCTTCTCAAACCAATATATGAACCAAAGCACAGCTATGTTTTGAAATTCACATCTCTAATTTTGTGATTCAGTTCTCCCACCATCCAAACAATCTATATATTTATAAAAACAATAAACAAAACATGCATTGTGTTAGGGGATAATGTGCGCAACGCTATGCATATTGGTCAACTGCATACAAAAATCTATATATTAGAAGAAATTCGTACTAAATTTCTACTGAATTTTCATGAATTATTATTATTAATTATTATTATTAAAATTGCAAACTGCAAATTGCTGCACAAATATAGAGAACTGGATTTAAGTTTGGAAAAATAAGAAACCAACAGATTTGTCCATCCCTCTCCTTCATATAACACATAATTAAATTGTGGAATTTACTGCCAGAAAATGGGGCCCACTGGCTTACATCACAAAGGAAAGGGGATTATGATCACCATTAACTTCAGAAGTCATGTAAAGAATTATCATTTAGCCCAAGCCTTACCTGATCCATGAGATTTGTCCCTGAATTATGTGTCTGAATTCCCTGATTTCCTGTTTTGTCCAATATTATATGCTTTTATACCACTGCTTTATTGGTTTT
>NC_084480.1:12500-32500 GCF_030035675.1 Rhineura floridana | reverse complement strand
CCAGGTAACTGTATCACAGCCACAATATCCTCTTTGGGAAAATTTAGAGTATCTCTTATAAACACTTTAGTGACATAAGCCCTCGTGTCTTTTTCAGCTTCTATTCCTACATAACGAAAACGTACCACATATCTCTTTCTAGGATCTCTATCCTCTGAAGCAGTATTAAGGAAACTCTCTAAATAATCTTCTTCATCCCCCTCAAAATACCACCTAGGCATTGATGAATTAATGTCCTTCCTCTGCGTATTGCCTCTTGTTGCCTTTGCATAAGAAAGAGATTGCGAAAGTCTAGAACCACTCGGATGGGACTGACCTAAAGACTCATGAGCTGTACTAGCTTCCCCTTGTTCCCTTTGCACCAATGATGTTCTAATAGGACTCTGCATTCCAGGTGAGGAAGCACTCTCCACAATACTCACAGAATCTGTCCTTGTGTTTCCTTTCAAAAAAATGTCTTTCGATGTTAATGTGGATCGTGCTTCTCTTTCAATGTCCATTAGAAAAGTCTCTTGTCTCGCTTTCACTCCTGCTCCTCGCTCCACCCTCGATTGCAGAACTGCTTCTCCATGCCTATGAAAGGAAGAAAACCCACAAGCGCCAGAAGCCATACCGGTATCACCTACATAACCCTTCCCTCGGCTTCCCAACTCTGTTTCTATTACTGAGATTCCCTCCAATAAGGACTGATCGCTTACATCTGTTATACAATTCTGAGCAGTCTCAATCGCTTTACCCCCTTCTTCCTCCCCTACTAATCCAGTTCTAGGTCTTTTTCGTACCGTCTCGGGTGTTTTTTCCTGCTCTGAACTACTGTCTGTACCATCCCCTCCTTTTTCATTAAGCTTTCTACTTCTTCCCTTATTTTTTAATCTACCACTCTGCATTGTTTCCAGATCTCCCTGCATCCCCATCACCTCACCGATTGTCGGGGGCGCTTCCTTAGAAGACACCCCCTGCAAAACCCATTGGGCCCGTCTCTCCTCCTCATCGATCTCAGCAACCGCTTCCGTTCTCCTTTTGGGAACTGCTTCAATCGGGACCCGAGCTTCGGACTGGATTCTCGACGCCACCGCCACCGATGTTGACTTCACTCGTTCTTGTTTATCGTCTCTTCTTTGTTTTATGATTTTCTGCCTCTGTTTTAAACAATCGATTACTTTTTCCAACCATATGTTAAATTCCTCATTTGGCACTAACGTGTCCTTATTGTCAATTTGACTCCAAAAGACAGGCGGAGCCTCATCATCAGCCGTAGTAAGTCGAGTTCTGTGAATATCTTGGAAATATTTTATTAGGTGTTTTTCTTCTAGCCAATCAGGATAAGCCTCCATAGACGTCTTCGGCTTCCTCGCCACTAGAAGTCTCCGCACACAATCCAGCGCTAATGATTTTAAATAGCTTAATTCCTTCAGTCTTAATGTTACCTGCCATCCTGAAAGCACATCTTTTAAAGGCTGATAAGTTTTATCCAAAAATTGCACTACTTTTTGTTGACTATATTTAGTCAGATTTTTTGTCGGAACATTGGTTAAAGCTACATGGGCCATCACATAACCCCAAAGCCTCAACATATCATGCTTTTCAAATTCAGTTGGTAAAATAATATCTTCCACCTTGGTTAGATTTTTTTGCAATATTTCAGTCCATTTTGCCAGAATTTTCCTCTCCCTTGACTCTTTCACATTGGGTACAGCAGATTTTAATTTTTCAACAGAAACCAAGTCCATTTGCATATCACAATCGGTTTCAAAATCAGTTTCAAAAATTTCAGTAAGAAATTCTAATTCTACTTCTGGTTCAGAAAAATCAGAGAGGGCGCTCTCTCTTCCTTTTGATTTCTCCACTCCTCTATCTTCATCATTTTCTCCTTTATTACTTAATTGCTCAGCAAAGGTCATTTGCCTATTATTTTCAATTTCTTTATCTATAATAATACATTCTTGTTCTGTTTGCTGATTACCACCTTGATTAAGTTCAAGATCTACAAAACTTTGTTCTTGTAATGTATTCAGTGAAGGTTCCATACAAGCCTCAGCAGCTTGTGCACTTTGTCTCTCAGTTGTTTTACTAACATGTACTGTCTCTTTAAGAGCACTTAATTCCAAAACTTCCAATTCATCAAAGCATTTGTTATATTGTATTACATAATTGTCTTTAAATTTTCCCAATATACTTTTTTCTTTATCATAAGTGTCTCTTCCATACATTTCAATTTCTCTACTTGAAAAGGTATTTAGAATATTTTCTTGTTGCATTACATACTTCCAAGCCAAGAAAATCTCATGGCGAAAAGCTGTGCAATCAATGTTTATTTTTGTCAAACTTTCTTCTTGTCTTTTGTCACCAGACTGCATTTGTTTCTGTTTGACCATTTCTCTTCTAGCACACTCTTTCTGAAGTCTTTCATATTCTAATACAATTTCTATATAGTCCCTCTTCATCTGCTTTATTTTCATAGAAAGTGCTGCTTCACAGTCAGCCATTTTATCTACTGTTTGTTCTATGAGAGTCCTAGGGGTCCCAGCTTCTTCTAAGTTTGTAGACTCATTCAAAGGGATCTGAGGGCCCACAACAACAGCTGCTGATACTTCAGGGGTTCCCCCTTCCTTTAAAGTCACTGAAGTTGCAAACATTTCCCCACCCAGGGAAAGCTGGTCTTTTGAAAACCCCTCTTTGTACTCACTGCGAGGCATTGTTTCCAGAGAGGCCTCTGCTTTCAGGGAGGCCTCTGCAGCATTTTTAAAAGGTCTCTCTTCAACAGCGTTTTTTTGAGGATCCCCTCCACTGTCAGGGTTCATATTGGTCTCAAAAGATGCACCAGAGTCTCCTCCACCTACCTCAAGCCTTGAGGCAGTGGCATGCTGGCCGGATTTTGAATAAAAAGACGTTTTGTTTTGGATCTTCAGGAGCTCCAAAAACTACCACCTCCTCCTACCAAATCAGGGTTAGGGTTAGGGTTAGGGTTAGGGTTAGGGTTAGGGTTAGGGTTAGGTATGAAATTTTCAGGCATGAAATTTTTTATTATATATTAGCCATACTACAAAAAAGGTTAGGGTTAGGGTTAGGGTTAGGGTTAGGGTTAGGGTTAGGGTTAGGTAAGATTTTTTTTTTTTTTTTTTTTTAGGTAAGATTTTTTATTTAAATTATTCATACTACTAGGTTACATCCCGCACGCGAAATCACGTAACAATATCGCCACTCCCCGAAAAACATATCTAACTAATACATATAATTTACCTCTCTAACCTAACTCTAATACAAAATATACCTCTCAAACCTATTTTATAAAAAATCACATCAAAATAATAACTTAAAATACAATACTTTAAAAGAAACACATAAAAAATTTTCCATTAAAATTTACCATTAAACTTAGCATAAAACTTTATTACCTAAATGCAAAATAGTCTCATTCCTTATCTTCTCTTCAAGTTACCTTTTCTTGGACCTCATCCACTCTTTCTACCCCTTCAGAAAAATTCTGAAGTGTAGTCTGACTAAGAGAAAAAGCGTTAAAGGGAATGGGAGTGGGAGGGGGTTCAGCAGGAGGGGGTTTTGCAGGAGGGGGTCTGTTTTTGTGTTTTCTTTGTTCTTTTATTCCTTCTCCATCTTGAATATTTTTTTGTGTCTGTTGTGTCTTTTGTTGTTCCTTCTCATTACTATGACTCATCTCCTCATTTACAATTACACTTTCCCCTTCTATTACCACTTCTTCACTTAAGACCCGGTATCTATTTTTTTTATAAAATAATTTCCCATTATTTACCGTTTCTAAATGCTTTGTCTTTTGTTTACTTTTCCCTCCTTTCCCCTTCTGCACCATATTCCATTCATCCTGCCTTTCTTGAAAATTATCATTTTTTTCCATAGAAACAGTTTTCTTCCCTTGAGTATCAGACTCTACCAAATTTTCAAAGTGTGCTCTACTTGCCCTCTCTTCTTTTCCCATCCCTCCTTCCTGTCTAGCTTTCTTTCTCATTTGCGCATCAGCTTTTTGTTTTCCTGACTCTGCCATTCTTTCTGCCTTTGCACATCTATCTGCATCTTGTCGATTGTAATATGCCTGAGGGCACCAAAGATACGTATGTCCCATCTCATCGCACAGATTGCACGTAATGCCACGATGACAAAAAGCCGTTTGATGGCCTCGCTCCCCACACTTTGCGCAAAGCGATGTTGTACAATTGCGTCGTATGTGATCATACGCCCCACACTGAAAACAAGCAGCAGGTTGGCCACTATATCTCGTAATTCCCCGATCTGATCCTAAAAAGAAATACTTAGGTATGTAACCCTGCCTAGTCCCTTCAGAACGGTTTTTAAAAGAAACCACACATCGGTATTCTCCAGTCCAGAAACCTTCTTCATCATATTTTTTAGTTGGACCCATTAAAATGTCTGCATATTTCATCACCCAAAGTGCTACATCCTGTGCCGGAACAGTAGTAGTACGTAAACTGATCGTGAGTACTCTAGTATCCCCACGAAACAATGGTATCATTTCATAACCTCTCAAAAGTAAGTTATCTGCTCTACAGGCAGCCCTACTGGCCGTCCAAAATTGTCTGTAAGCACGCTCTGAAGCAAGGCAGACATCCGTCTCCTTGGAACCAGGTAACTGTATCACAGCCACAATATCCTCTTTGGGAAAGTTTAGAGTATCTCTTATAAACACTTTAGTGACATAAGCCCTCGTGTCTTTTTCAGCTTCTATTCCTACATAACGAAAACGTACCACATATCTCTTTCTAGGATCTCTATCCTCTGAAGCAGTATTAAGGAAACTCTCTAAATAATCTTCTTCATCCCCCTCAAAATACCACCTAGGCATTGATGAATTAATGTCCTTCCTCTGCGTATTGCCTCTTGTTGCCTTTGCATAAGAAAGAGATTGCGAAAGTCCAGAACCACTCGGATGGGACTGACCTAAAGACTCATGAGCTGTACTAGCTTCCCCTTGTTCCCTTTGCACCAATGATGCTCTAATAGGACTCTGCATTCCAGGTGAGGAAGCACTCTCCACAATACTCACAGAATCTGTCCTTGTGTTTCCTTTCAAAAAAATGTCTTTCGATGTTAATGTGGATCGTGCTTCTCTTTCAATGTCCATTAGAAAAGTCTCTTGTCTCGCTTTCACTCCTGCTCCTCGCTCCACCCTCGATTGCAGAACTGCTTCTCCATGCCTATGAAAGGAAGAAAACCCACAAGCGCCAGAAGCCATACCGGTATCACCTACATAACCCTTCCCTCGGCTTCCCAACTCTGTTTCTATTACTGAGATTCCCTCCATTAAGGACTCATCGCTTACATCTGTTATACAATTCTGAGCAGTCTCAATCGCTTTACCCCCTTCTTCCTTCCCTACTAATCCAGTTCTAGGTCTTTTTCGTACCGTCTCGGGTGTTTTTTCCTGCTCTGAACTACTGTCTGTACCATCCCCTCCTTTTTCATTAAGCTTTCTACTTCTTCCCTTATTTTTTAATCTACCACTCTGCATTGTTTCCAGATCTCCCTGCATCCCCATCACCTCACCGATTGTCGGGGGCGCTTCCTTAGAAGACACCCCCTGCAAAACCCATTGGGCCCGTCTCCCCTCCTCATCGATCTCAGCAACCGCTTCCGTTCTCCTTTTGGGAACTGCTTCAATCGGGACCCGAGCTTCGGACTGGATTCTCGACGCCACCGCCACCGATGTTGACTTCACTCGTTCTTGTTTATCGTCTCTTCTTTGTTTTATGATTTTCTGCCTCTGTTTTAAACAATCGATTACTTTTTCCAACCATATGTTAAATTCCTCATTTGGCACTAACGTGTCCTTATTGTCAATTTGACTCCAAAAGACAGGCGGAGCCTCATCATCAGCCGTAGTAAGTCGAGTTCTGTGAATATCTTGAAAATATTTTATTAGGTGTTTTTCTTCTAGCCAATCAGGATAAGCCTCCATAGACGTCTTCGGCTTCCTCGCCACTAGAAGTCTCCGCACACAATCCAGCGCTAATGATTTTAAATAGCTTAATTCCTTCAGTCTTAATGTTACCTGCCATCCTGAAAGCACATCTTTTAAAGGCTGATAAGTTTTATCCAAAAATTGCACTACTTTTTGTTGACTATATTTAGTCAGATTTTTTGTCGGAACATTGGTTAAAGCTACATGGGCCATCACATAACCCCAAAGCCTCAACATATCATGCTTTTCAAATTCAGTTGGTAAAATAATATCTTCCACCTTGGTTAGATTTTTTTGCAATATTTCAGTCCATTTTGCCAGAATTTTCCTCTCCCTTGACTCTTTCACATTGGGTACAGCAGATTTTAATTTTTCAACAGAAACCAAGTCCATTTGCATATCACAATCGGTTTCAAAATCAGTTTCAAAAATTTCAGTAAGAAATTCTAATTCTACTTCTGGTTCAGAAAAATCAGAGAGGGCGCTCTCTCTTCCTTTTGATTTCTCCACTCCTCTATCTTCATCATTTTCTCCTTTATTACTTAATTGCTCAGCAAAGGTCATTTGCCTATTATTTTCAATTTCTTTATCTATAATAATACATTCTTGTTCTGTTTGCTGATTACCACCTTGATTAAGTTCAAGATCTACAAAACTTTGTTCTTGTAATGTATTCAGTGAAGGTTCCATACAAGCCTCAGCAGCTTGTGCACTTTGTCTCTCAGTTGTTTTACTAACATGTACTGTCTCTTTAAGAGCACTTAATTCCAAAACTTCCAATTCATCAAAGCATTTGTTATATTGTATTACATAATTGTCTTTAAATTTTCCCAATATACTTTTTTCTTTATCATAAGTGTCTCTTCCATACATTTCAATTTCTCTACTTGAAAAGGTATTTAGAATATTTTCTTGTTGCATTACATACTTCCAAGCCAAGAAAATCTCATGGCGAAAAGCTGTGCAATCAATGTTTATTTTTGTCAAACTTTCTTCTTGTCTTTTGTCACCAGACTGCATTTGTTTCTGTTTGACCATTTCTCTTCTAGCACACTCTTTCTGAAGTCTTTCATATTCTAATACAATTTCTATATAGTCCCTCTTCATCTGCTTTATTTTCATAGAAAGTGCTGCTTCACAGTCAGCCATTTTATCTACTGTTTGTTCTATGAGAGTCCTAGGGGTCCCAGCTTCTTCTAAGTTTGTAGACTCATTCAAAGGGATCTGAGGGCCCACAACAACAGCTGCTGATACTTCAGGGGTTCCCCCTTCCTTTAAAGTCACTGAAGTTGCAAACATTTCCCCACCCAGGGAAAGCTGGTCTTTTGAAAATCCCTCTTTGTACTCACTGCGAGGCATTGTTTCCAGAGAGGCCTCTGCTTTCAGGGAGGCCTCTGCAGCATTTTGAAAAGGTCTCTCTTCAACAGCGTTTTTTTGAGGATCCCCTCCACTGTCAGGGTTCATATTGGTCTTAAAAGATGCACCAGAGTCTCCTCCACCTACCTCAAGCCTTGAGGCAGTGGCATGCTGGCCGGATTTTGAATAAAAAGACGTTTTGTTTTGGATCTTCAGGAGCTCCAAAAACTACCACCTCCTCCTACCAAATCAGGGTTAGGGTTAGGGTTAGGGTTAGGGGTAGGGGTAGGGTTAGGGTTAGGGTTAGGGTTAGGGTTAGGTATCAAATTTTTTTTTAGGTATCAAATTTTTTTATTAGAGGTTAGGGTTAGGGTTAGGGTTAGGGTTAGGGTTAGGGTTAGGGGTAGGGTTAGGGGTAGGGTTAGGGGTAGGGTTAGGGTTAGGGGTAGGGTTAGGGTTAGGGGTAGGGGTAGGGGTAGGGTTAGGGTTAGGGTTAGGGGTAGGGTTAGGGTTAGGGTTAGGGTTAGGGTTAGGGTTAGGGTTAGGGTTAGGGTCAGGGTCAGGGTCAGGGTCAGGGTCAGGGTCAGGGTCAGGGTTAGGGTTTAGGGTCAGGGTCAGGGTCAGGGTCAGGGTCAGGGTCAGGGTCAGGGTCAGGGTCAGGGTCAGGGTCAGGGTCAGGGTCAGGGTCAGGGTCAGGGTTAGGGTTAGGGTTAGGTAAGATTTTTTTTTTTTTTTAGGTAAGATTTTTTATTTAAATTATTCATACTACTAGGTTACATCCCGCACGCGAAATCACGTAACAATATCGCCACTCACCGAAAAACATATCTAACTAATACATATAATTTACCTCTCTAACCTAACTCTAATACAAAATATACCTCTCAAACCTATATTATAAAAAATCACATCAAAATAATAACTTAAAATACAATACTTTAAAAGAAACACATAAAAAATTTTCCATTAAAATTTACCATTAAACTTAGCATAAAACTTTATTACCTAAATGCAAAATAGTCTCATTCCTTATCTTCTCTTCAAGTTACCTTTTCTTGGACCTCATCCACTCTTTCTACCCCTTCAGAAAAATTCTGAAGTGTAGTCTGACTAAGAGAAAAAGCGTTAAAGGGAATGGGAGTGGGAGGGGGTTCAGCAGGAGGGGGTTTTGTAGGAGGGGGTCTGTTTTTTTGTTTTCTTTGTTCTTTTATTCCTTCTCCATCTTGAATATTTTTTTGTGTCTGTTGTGTCTTTTGTTGTTCCTTCTCATTACTATGACTCATCTCCTCATTTACAATTACACTTTCCCCTTCTATTACCACTTCTTCACTTAAGACCCGGTATCTATTTTTTTTATAAAATAATTTCCCATTATTTACCGTTTCTAAATGCTTTGTCTTTTGTTTACTTTTCCCTCCTTTCCCCTTCTGCACCATATTCCATTCATCCTGCCTTTCTTGAAAATTATCATTTTTTTCCATAGAAACAGTTTTCTTCCCTTGAGTATCAGACTCTACCAAATTTTCAAAGTGTGCTCTACTTGCCCTCTCTTCTTTTCCCATCCCTCCTTCCTGTCTAGCTTTCTTTCTCATTTGCGCATCAGCTTTTTGTTTTCCTGACTCTGCCATTCTTTCTGCCTTTGCACATCTATCTGCATCTTGTCGATTGTAATATGCCTGAGGGCACCAAAGATACGTATGTCCCATCTCATCGCACAGATTGCACGTAATGCCACGATGACAAAAAGCCGTTTGATGGCCTCGCTCCCCACACTTTGCGCAAAGCGATGTTGTACAATTGCGTCGTATGTGATCATACGCCCCACACTGAAAACAAGCAGCAGGTTGGCCACTGTATCTCGTAATTCCCCGATCTGATCCTAAAAAGAAATACTTAGGTATGTAACCCTGCCTAGTCCCTTCAGAACGGTTTTTAAAAGAAACCACACATCGGTATTCTCCAGTCCAGAAACCTTCTTCATCATATTTTTTAGTTGGACCCATTAAAATGTCTGCATATTTCATCACCCAAAGTGCTACATCCTGTGCCGGAACAGTAGTAGTACGTAAACTGATCGTGAGTACTCTAGTATCCCCACGAAACAATGGTATCATTTCATAACCTCTCAAAAGTAAGTTATCTGCTCTACAGGCAGCCCTACTGGCCGTCCAAAATTGTCTGTAAGCACGCTCTGAAGCAAGGCAGACATCCGTCTCCTTGGAACCAGGTAACTGTATCACAGCCACAATATCCTCTTTGGGAAAATTTAGAGTATCTCTTATAAACACTTTAGTGACATAAGCCCTCGTGTCTTTTTCAGCTTCTATTCCTACATAACGAAAACGTACCACATATCTCTTTCTAGGATCTCTATCCTCTGAAGCAGTATTAAGGAAACTCTCTAAATAATCTTCTTCATCCCCCTCAAAATACCACCTAGGCATTGATGAATTAATGTCCTTCCTCTGCGTATTGCCTCTTGTTGCCTTTGCATAAGAAAGAGATTGCGAAAGTCCAGAACCACTCGGATGGGACTGACCTAAAGACTCATGAGCTGTACTAGCTTCCCCTTGTTCCCTTTGCACCAATGATGCTCTAATAGGACTCTGCATTCCAGGTGAGGAAGCACTCTCCACAATACTCACAGAATCTGTCCTTGTGTTTCCTTTCAAAAAAATGTCTTTCGATGTTAATGTGGATCGTGCTTCTCTTTCAATGTCCATTAGAAAAGTCTCTTGTCTCGCTTTCACTCCTGCTCCTCGCTCCACCCTCGATTGCAGAACTGCTTCTCCATGCCTATGAAAGGAAGAAAACCCACAAGCGCCAGAAGCCATACCGGTATCACCTACATAACCCTTCCCTCGGCTTCCCAACTCTGTTTCTATTACTGAGATTCCCTCCAATAAGGACTGATCGCTTACATCTGTTATACAATTCTGAGCAGTCTCAATCGCTTTACCCCCTTCTTCCTCCCCTACTAATCCAGTTCTAGGTCTTTTTCGTACCGTCTCGGGTGTTTTTTCCTGCTCTGAACTACTGTCTGTACCATCCCCTCCTTTTTCATTAAGCTTTCTACTTCTTCCCTTATTTTTTAATCTACCACTCTGCATTGTTTCCAGATCTCCCTGCATCCCCATCACCTCACCGATTGTCGGGGGCGCTTCCTTAGAAGACACCCCCTGCAAAACCCATTGGGCCCGTCTCTCCTCCTCATCGATCTCAGCAACCGCTTCCGTTCTCCTTTTGGGAACTGCTTCAATCGGGACCCGAGCTTCGGACTGGATTCTCGACGCCACCGCCACCGATGTTGACTTCACTCGTTCTTGTTTATCGTCTCTTCTTTGTTTTATGATTTTCTGCCTCTGTTTTAAACAATCGATTACTTTTTCCAACCATATGTTAAATTCCTCATTTGGCACTAACGTGTCCTTATTGTCAATTTGACTCCAAAAGACAGGCGGAGCCTCATCATCAGCCGTAGTAAGTCGAGTTCTGTGAATATCTTGGAAATATTTTATTAGGTGTTTTTCTTCTAGCCAATCAGGATAAGCCTCCATAGACGTCTTCGGCTTCCTCGCCACTAGAAGTCTCCGCACACAATCCAGCGCTAATGATTTTAAATAGCTTAATTCCTTCAGTCTTAATGTTACCTGCCATCCTGAAAGCACATCTTTTAAAGGCTGATAAGTTTTATCCAAAAATTGCACTACTTTTTGTTGACTATATTTAGTCAGATTTTTTGTCGGAACATTGGTTAAAGCTACATGGGCCATCACATAACCCCAAAGCCTCAACATATCATGCTTTTCAAATTCAGTTGGTAAAATAATATCTTCCACCTTGGTTAGATTTTTTTGCAATATTTCAGTCCATTTTGCCAGAATTTTCCTCTCCCTTGACTCTTTCACATTGGGTACAGCAGATTTTAATTTTTCAACAGAAACCAAGTCCATTTGCATATCACAATCGGTTTCAAAATCAGTTTCAAAAATTTCAGTAAGAAATTCTAATTCTACTTCTGGTTCAGAAAAATCAGAGAGGGCGCTCTCTCTTCCTTTTGATTTCTCCACTCCTCTATCTTCATCATTTTCTCCTTTATTACTTAATTGCTCAGCAAAGGTCATTTGCCTATTATTTTCAATTTCTTTATCTATAATAATACATTCTTGTTCTGTTTGCTGATTACCACCTTGATTAAGTTCAAGATCTACAAAACTTTGTTCTTGTAATGTATTCAGTGAAGGTTCCATACAAGCCTCAGCAGCTTGTGCACTTTGTCTCTCAGTTGTTTTACTAACATGTACTGTCTCTTTAAGAGCACTTAATTCCAAAACTTCCAATTCATCAAAGCATTTGTTATATTGTATTACATAATTGTCTTTAAATTTTCCCAATATACTTTTTTCTTTATCATAAGTGTCTCTTCCATACATTTCAATTTCTCTACTTGAAAAGGTATTTAGAATATTTTCTTGTTGCATTACATACTTCCAAGCCAAGAAAATCTCATGGCGAAAAGCTGTGCAATCAATGTTTATTTTTGTCAAACTTTCTTCTTGTCTTTTGTCACCAGACTGCATTTGTTTCTGTTTGACCATTTCTCTTCTAGCACACTCTTTCTGAAGTCTTTCATATTCTAATACAATTTCTATATAGTCCCTCTTCATCTGCTTTATTTTCATAGAAAGTGCTGCTTCACAGTCAGCCATTTTATCTACTGTTTGTTCTATGAGAGTCCTAGGGGTCCCAGCTTCTTCTAAGTTTGTAGACTCATTCAAAGGGATCTGAGGGCCCACAACAACAGCTGCTGATACTTCAGGGGTTCCCCCTTCCTTTGAAGTCACTGAAGTTGCAAACATTTCCCCACCCAGGGAAAGCTGGTCTTTTGAAAACCCCTCTTTGTACTCACTGCGAGGCATTGTTTCCAGAGAGGCCTCTGCTTTCAGGGAGGCCTCTGCAGCATTTTTAAAAGGTCTCTCTTCAACAGCGTTTTTTTGAGGATCCCCTCCACTGTCAGGGTTCATATTGGTCTCAAAAGATGCACCAGAGTCTCCTCCACCTACCTCAAGCCTTGAGGCAGTGGCATGCTGGCCGGATTTTGAATAAAAAGACGTTTTGTTTTGGATCTTCAGGAGCTCCAAAAACTACCACCTCCTCCTACCAAATCAGGGTTAGGGTTAGGGTTAGGGTTAGGGTTAGGGTCAGGGTCAGGGTCAGGGTCAGGGTCAGGGTCAGGGTCAGGGTCAGGGTCAGGGTCAGGGTCAGGGTCAGGGTCAGGGTGAGGGTGAGGGTGAGGGTGAGGGTGAGGGTGAGGGTGAGGGTGAGGGTGAGGGTGAGGGTGAGGGTGAGGGTGAGGGTGAGGGTTAGGGTTAGGGTTAGGGTTAGGGTTAGGGTTAGGGTTAGGTAAGATTTTTTTTTTTTTTTTATAGGTAAGATTTTTTATTTAAATTATTCATACTACTAGGTTACATCCCGCACGCGAAAACACGTAACAATATCGCCACTCTCATAATAACATATCTAGCTAATACATATAATTTTCCTAACTAACTTAACACTAATACAATATATTCATCTCAACTCTATGTTATAGGAGGTGTCGACTCTGATGTCCACGGCCAGAATTTTCTCCACTTCTCATGCGGTAATTTTTCCTTTTCAAATAAACTCAGTTCTCTTATTTTTGATAATATTGTCCTAATTGTACTTTCAGAACTGCATATATTTTGAGTCTTAATTTCTTTTAACCGTTGCCAACATAAGATACTTAGAACAAATAAATTAACAATTCTTATCGTTGTCCAGGGTACCTTCCAATAATTATTGACTACATAGTTTTTATTTCTAAGTCTTTTCACTCCTTTTCTTTGTCTCGGGCCTTGAATTCCTTTTTCTGGTTCTGCTCCCGAAACAATAGTTTCCCAGTTTTGCCTCAAAAGGTCTGGCCAATCCAGAGTTTTAGCTATTATAGTCCACGTCTCTTTCGCAGATACACAATCTTTAACAAAATGTTGAATGGTTTCTTTTTGTGTCTGCCCTGTTCTTACAGCTTCTTCCTGACATCTTAATCGTGGACAAGCTTGGTTAGCATTTGCTAGCCACGGCTTATTTGTTTGCACGCTATAAATCTGATGAAAAAACTTCCATCTGATGTCCCATAGTTTATAAGGAATTCTTTGATCTTTAAAGAATTCTATCTGGTGTACAGGCTCTTTTAAGTACATAGATAAATTTTCCCTTTTTACATTCTTTTCAAATTGTGGTTGAAAACTATTTACTTCTAATAAATTCCTATAAATTTTCTTTTTCATAATTTTTGGTTCACCCCTTTCAATTTTTATTATGCTTGCCCTTAATTTCCATTTTCTTAAAATACTATAAATTTCAATCAAATAATCAGGTCCCAAACACTTTAGCGATTGTGTGATTTTATAATTGACCTTATCTTCTTCCCACCATATTTTGGCCCAATCTTTAATTCTCCAGTGTTTGGCAAAGGCAACCAACCAAAATTGTGGTGCCAATTCTTTTCTTTCTACCTCTGCCCATTTTCCAAAATTATGACTAACAAAAATTGCTAAAAATTTGAAACCAATTGCTGTAAAATTTAAACCACCCTGTGCTACAGATTTATACGCCTCTGCTCTTGCAAGGGGGAAATTAGCCGTTCCCCATAGAAACTTAAATGCCATTTTATTGATTTCCTTAATGATCCTTTCAGGTGGTGGGTAGACAGCTGCCAAATTACCTACTACTGGGACTAAGTACGTACTAACATACATGGCTTTTTGATAGATAGAAAGATGCCATTTTTGCCACATTTGTATTTTTTCTTTAACTTTATCTCTCCACATAGTCCAATTATATTCCCACCCTTCCCATTTAACTGCAAAATAAATTCCTAATAATTTAACTTGTATTTTAATTTGCCCTTCTACAGCTTCTGAATTTATTGCTTGATTTTTATTTTTATTATTTTTATTTTTATTTTTATTACTAATCAGATATTCTAATGGCATTACTTGTATATTTCCCTTAATGTTATTGGGCGATATTATAAAACTCTTTTGCATATTTAAATGGGCACCAGAAGCCTGACCAAATTGTTCAAACAAATCTCTGATTATTTCTATTTCTCGTTTATCATTTACTAAAATAGATACATCATCTGCATGAGCAACAGCCTTCACACTTAGATCACCCGAGTCCAAGCCTGACATGTGCATTAAATTAACAGGTATTGGTATTTGGATTCCCTTTAAACTATCTTCCAACTCTATTTTACATAAAACAGCATCTAAAACTAACACATATAACAATGGACTCATAGGACATCCCTGCCTGACACCAGACTTTAACATTATTTGTTTCCCTCTGTATCCATTAATTTGAGGCACTACCACTGCTTTTTCATACATCAATCGAAGATGATTAACGAAACTCACCGGAATGCCTTTCCAAAGAAGTATCTCCCACAAAAACCGATGATGTATATTATCAAAAGCTTTCGTTTGATCTAATTGTAACATATGTCCTTTCCACATCCCTTTTTGTACAAGTTGAAAAATTTCTCGAAATAAAAGTAGTGAATCTACCATAGTTCTTCCCGGCACTGCACTTGTTTGAAATTTAACTATTATCTTACTAGCTATCTTAGCTAACCTATTATTAAATATTTTTGCTAAAATTTTATAATCAGTGTTTGTTAAGGCTATAGGCCGCCAATTTTTTACTAACGTAAGATCTCCTTCTTTCGGAAAAAAAATTAAAATACCATTATAAAATGAATTAGGTAAATTATTTCTCTCTAGGGCTTGATTATATACCGCTGCAAGTGGTTTCGCTAGCCATTTCTTAAATATTTTATAAAAATTCCAGCCCAGACCGTCCGGTCCCGGTGCTGATTTTCCTTTCCCTGAAACGATTGCCGTCACCACTTCTTCCTCTGTGACAACTGCTGTCAGCATTTGTTCATCTTCATCATTTAACCCATCATAAAGATGTTTCAACCTCTCTTTTGGTATGGCCACTATATAGTCATGCACCTGTTTAACTGAAATATTTTTTAAACTAAACATATTTTCATAATATTGTTCCATTAACTGGAGCATACCTTGGGGATGAAAGACAACATCGCTGTCTTCATCTTTTTTTAATCCTTTAAATTCTACTGGAACTTTAGGGTTTCTAACCTTTGCCCATTCATCGATATCAATGATGGGTCCCTTTGCTCTGTTATTTTTATATCTTTTCCTTTTGTCCCTCTGTTTTTGATGATAAGTTTTAATCGTATTTCTGGATTGTTCTAAAACTTGTTTATTATATGGTTGGCCTTTATTAACATACAGGTGACACTTTAAAAATTGATAAACGGCAGCATGATATTGTTTTATTTCATTTTGGTTAGCCCTTCTTTCATAATTCCTACATTGTTTAACTACTGATCTCTTTAAACGTTCCCACCATTGATTTAAATCATCCCCATACAAATCAAATAAAGTTAAAAGAATAGCTAATGTTGTGGCTATGACCTCTTTACACTCTAACATGTCTAACAACTTAGGCCTTAACCGCCATAAAGGCTTGCCTCGAGAAAAAACTTGCCCCATACTAAATTCCATCGCTAATATGACATGATCTGACCACGGAGTAACAATTGTTTTGCATTTTTCCACCTTTAATTGTTTAGGGGCACGTATTCTATCAATCCTACTCGCAAACAAAGGATGATAAAAAGTATACCTCACACCATCTAAAACAGGATAACTATTAACATATGCTTGTCTTACACCTACAGGAAAATAATCTAATTCATTTTGTATCTCTAAAGCCTTATCTACTAAATTTAACTTATTCAAAAATGTTTCTAATTCTCTTTCTTCAACCGTTAAACCCACGGCCAATTTTTTATTTTTAAATTTTGATGATATATATGCACTCCTATCAGCTAACCTAGACCTATTATTAAAATCTCCTACTATTAACAAAATTCTATTTGTATTACTATAATCTTTCAGATTACCCCATAACTTTTTTCGCTCTGCCACACTAACTGGGGCATAAAGTCCACACAATCTAAACGCTACTCTTCTATTTTTACTATTACCTATCTGCTCTATAACTGTAAAATCTACAATTAAAAGCCGTCCCGGTACGGCCTCCAAAACAAAATCAACGGTGAGATCTGTACGAGAACGAAAAAGAATCGCAACTCCTGTCGCATTGTCCACACCGTAAGACCATAACGACGGTCCCGCATTCCACAACTTCTGAGCATCGCATCTCTGTTGTTCGCTATTAAAATTTATCTCTTGAAGCACATAAATATCATAACACAATCTGGGTAATAAAGAAAGCACCTCATCCCTTTTTGTTTTCATTCTAAAACCTCTAACATTCCAGGAAAGAATTTTTAAATTTAAATTTGAAATTGAATTTAAACCTACCATAAAATATATTTATATTTATATTTATACTTATTTATAAAACCTATTTATATTTATACTTATTTATACTTATTTTTATAAAAAACCTATTTATAAACAATTTTTAAACAATTTATAAACAATTTATTATAATCTAATTTAAACCTATAAATTATTTTCCCTAATAATAAAACTTTAAATTAAAAACATATTAAATCAAATTATCTATCTCTTAAAATACAGTGCCCTAAAACAGGAAGATTCACTATTGAACTTAAAATCTTTATCACCACAATACTATTTGTTTTTAACTCTTCTCTTCAAGTTACCTCTCCTTGCATCTCATTTTCTCTTTCTACCCCTTCAGGTAAATCCTGAAGTGTAGTCTTACTGGGAGAAGTATTGGTAAAAGGAATAGGAGGGGGTTCTTCAGGGATATTTAAAGGGAAAATTGGAGAACTGTTATCTATTACCACTGTTTGTACATGCAAATTCTGTTGTGACAGATTAACTTCTTGCAATTCCTCTAAGTCTTTTCTTCCGATAGATTCAACAACCGGCTTGATGAGCAAAGAATTTTCTTGTTGTGAATCTAAAAATTGAGACTTTGTTTCTTTAATATTTTCATTCCTTTGTTCTTCTTCTAGATTAGTTCCTTCCTGATGCCTTTGTTCTATATATTTTTTCTTTGGTTTCCTTTGTTCTTTTATGAAATCTCTGTCTGGAATATTTTTTTGTGTCTTTTGTTGTCCTTCCTTATTACTATGACTCATTACACCAGGATCTAAATTTTGATCTAACCTTGCATCCTGTACTATTTCCAAATTTTCACCTAAGACTCGGTATCTATTTGTTTCTGTGATTAATGTTCCATTATTTACCCTTTCTAAATGCTTTGTCTTTTGTTTACTTTTTCCTCCTTTTCCCTTCTGAACTGTATTCCAATTATCCTGTCTTTCTTGAGAATTATTTCTTATAGAATCAATTTTCCACCCTTGAGTATCAGTCTCTGCCCGACTTTCGGGTTGTGGTCTACTTGTCCTCTCTTCTTTTCCCATATCTCTTTCTTGCCTAGCTTTCCTTTTCATCTGCATAACAGCTTTTTGTTTTCCTGACTCTGCCCTTCTTTCAGCCTTTGCACTTCTATCTGCATCCTGTCTGTTATAGTATGATTGGGGGCACCATAAATACGTATGACCCATCTCATCGCACAGATTACACGTGATACCACGATGACAATAAGCCGTTTGATGACCTCTCTCCCCACACTTTGCGCAAAGCGATGTTGTGCAATTACGTCGTATGTGATCATACGCCCCACACTGAAAACATGCAGCAGGTTGGCCACTGTATCTTGTAATACCCCGGTCTGATCCCAAAAAGAAATATTTAGGTATATAACCCTGCCTAGTCTCTTCAGAGCGATTTCTAAAAGAAACCACACATCGGTATTCTCCGGTCCAATAACCTTCTTCATCGTATTTTTTGTTTGGACCCATTAAAATGTCTGCATATTTCCTTACCCAAAGCGCTACATCCTGTGCCGGAATAGTGGTAGTGCGTAAACTAATTGTGAGTACTCTAGTATCCCCACGAAGTAATGGTATAATCTCATAACCTCTTAAGAGTAAATTGTCTGCTTGACAGGCAGCCCTACTGGCCATCCAAAATTGTCTGTAAGCACGCTCTGAAGCAAGGCAGACATCCGTCTCTTTGGAGCCAGGTAGTTGTATCACAGCCACTATATCTTCTTTGGGAAACTTTAAAGTATCTCTTAAGAACACTTTAGTGAGATAAGCCCTCGTGTCCTTTTCAGCCTCCACTCCAACATAACGAAAACGTACAACATACCTCTTTCTAGGATCTCTTTCGTTCGAGGCAGCATTGAAAAAACCCTCTATATATTCTTCTTCATCCCCTTCAAAATACAACCTAGGCATTAATGGATTACTATCTTCCCTCTGCACATTACCTCTTGTTGCCTTTGCATAAGAACGAGTTTGTGGCAATCCTGAACCAGTGGGACGGGACTGATCTAAAGAACTATGAGTTATCCCAACTTCTCCTCGTTCCCTTTGCTTCGATGATGTTCTAATAGGACTCTGCAGTCCAGGTGAGCGAGAGCTTTCCACAATACTCACAGAATCTGCTCTTGGATTTCCTTTTGGATAAATGTCTTTTGGTGTTAATGTAGATTGTACTTCTCTTTCAATATCAGTTATAAAAGTCTCTTGTCTCGCTTTCACTCTTTCTCCTCGCTCCAACCTCGATTGCAAAACTTTGTCTTCATTCCTATGAAAAGAAGAAAACCCACAAGCGCCAGAAGCCATACCAGTATCATTCCTATGACCCTTCCCTCCATTTCCCAAATTTGTTTCTAAATCTGTTTCTAAATTTGTTTCTAATACTGAGATTCCCTCTAATAAAACTTCATCAGATACATTTCTTATGGAATCTTGAACAGCCTGGATCTTCTCACCCCCTTGTTCACTCCACGGTAATCCAATTCTAGGTCTTTTTTTAACCGTCTCGGGTGTTTTTTCCTGGTCTGAGCTACTGTCTATATAATCCTTTCCTTTTTTATTAAACTTCCTACTTCTCCCCTTATTTTTTGGTCTACCACCCTGCGTTGTTTCCAGATCTCCCTGCATCCCCATCGCCTCACCGATTGTCGGGGGTGCTTCCTTAGAAGACACCCCCTGCAAAACCGATTGGGCCCGTCTCTCCTCCTCATCGATCTCAGCAACCTCTTCCATTCTCCTTTTGGGAACTGTCAACGCCACCGATGCTGACTCCCCTCGTTGTTGTTTATCATCTTTTCCTTGTTTTATGATTTTCTGCCTCTGTTTTAAACAATCAATTACTTTTTCCAACCATGTTATAAAATCTTCTTCCGGCACTAATTTGCTTCTATTGTCAATTTGGCTCCAAAAAGGAGGCGGAGGCTCATCAGAAGTCTTAATAACTCGAGATCTGTGAATATCTTGAAAGTGCTTTATCAGATGTTTTTCTTCTAGCCAATCGGGATAAACCTCTGTAGACGTTCTCGGCTTCCTCGCCACTAATAGTCTTAACACACAATCAATCGCTAAAGATCTTAAGTAACATAATTCTTTGTGTCTCGACTTCACCCTCAAACCTGAAAGTGTTTCTTTTAATGGCTTAAAAGTTTTGTTCAAAAATTGTACTATTTTTTGTTGACTATATTTGGTCAATTTTTTTGTCGAAACATCAGGTAAAGCCACATGGGTCATCACATAGCCCCAAAG